>NC_025685.1:5745321-5785268 GCF_000633955.1 Camelina sativa | reverse complement strand
TTTTAGACTCTTTTTTTTTTTTTTTTCTCTGTCCATATTCCTTGGTTCAAGATGAACACAAACAGATTTAGTCTCAATCCAACCAAAATTGTTTCTCTATAACACGGTCCACGGATATTATGTTATCCACTAGGACCACTAATGTATTTGTCTATTTATTTTTTCCGAAGACGATGAAGCTCAAATACTCCGAGAGTGCTTGCAAAGTTCGACCAAGTTTTTTTAGCGCCTTCCATCTACTCGTACAGTGTGTCCGGTTGACTTATATTATTATATACATGTAAATGTATATAATATGCTAGCTAATTTATTTAGAGGTCTTACGCATTACGCGCGAAAAAACTTAGTATTTATTTTGCTTATCTGATACTCACACTTGATTCATATTTCTGATTGCTTAATTATGATATAACACTTAATTAATTCATACATTTGGATATTTGATTGATAATCTATCTACATTTAGTTATATACACAAAACATGTACACACACATGACCCATACAATATCACGTATATCACCACAAAATGATATGGCCAAGTAATGCTTCATTGCTTCGCTTTTTGATCGTCTCTTTCGCGATTTCGGCCTACGTCGTTTGAATTCATACAGACTCAGTAAGTATGCTAAACACTAGATTTGTAATAAAGTAGATATCAGTGTAGGTAAATCATGAGAAGTTATGCGCCGGTTACCACTTATGATATCCTTTATACTATAAAACACAAGTCACATGACCCAGTAAAAATATCCCACATAGGATTTTAAAACATTTTTAATTAATAAAAATCAGTTAAAAACTAAAACGTGATGATGCTAACAAAGTACCAAACTTAAAAAAAAGAAAAAAACACATAAACCATATCTCCCACGATCTATGCTTCACCCACGATCTCTGTTTCTTATACCTTATATATTAAATCTGATACTCAAACATCGATCATAAATTTTCTCAATCGATCCAAAAATAAAATATCGGTCTCCTCAATCAGTTTCAAAAATATCGGTCTTCAACACCTCATCTTCCAGGAATTTGATGCCGCCACTAATAGGTATACATACTCCGACAATATCTTCTTCACTCCTTTTCTTTTCTTTCTTTTTTGGCTCCAAGGTTTGAGGTAGGGTTTTTGTCCAATGTTCAACTTCTATCATGCTAATGTATCTATTGATAGGTGAAGTCACCAATGTTCAACCTCAATCAGTTTCAAAATATCGGTCTTCTTCACTCCTTTTTTTTTATTTTTCACTTTCATGAATTGTTGTAAAAGTCTTAAATTTAATGAAGCATCATGCTACATTTTTATCTGTGTGCTTTTCAAATTAATATGTGCCGCTGTGATTCTTTAACCAGTTCAGCATGTTGTTTTGTGTGTATTTCATAGGATTTTGATGTTACTTACATTAAATATAAAGTGTATAGGATACGTTAATATTAATATGTATAAAGATAATGTATACTCAAAATAATGACTAAAGTAACCTTGATCACTTAACTATGTTTCTATTGTTTGAAAGTGATTTTTAATTCTTGATTGCCTTTGCTACAGTTTGATATTTTACTTCTAATTGTTTTAATTAGATTTGTAAAATTGTTTCCAGGTAAGGTCATGAATGAAATAATGAGAAGCCATAAACTGCTCACTGAGCTAACTAAGAATAGAACAACAAGTAGAGCAAGTAGTACTTATAAAATAATCAAAACAGGAAATTATTAAACCAATATTTGTACTTTTTTTTATCAAAAATAATGAGTTGTGCTCTATTTCTAATAAAACCAAATCTAATTTAGATTTATGTAAAGTCTTTTTTTTTTTAAACTTTAATCTAACTTAAGCGTTCGTATGTTTGTGGATTGTGAGTTAATCATTGAAAGTTATGGATACACCGGAGATGCCGTTGTGCTCCGGTGTGTGGGGTGGGGATGTGAGGTGAGAGATGCCGGAGGTAGTGAGGAAGGACCTTCGAGAGGATGAGTTGAGTGAATGGAGGATTGAGAGAATGGTAATTTATGGGTTTTATTAATAGGACAGTCTGAGCAAAGGGAACTGATGGGTACAAAATTATTGCAAGTAAAGCGAAATTTGAGACAATATTACGAAGAAGTGGAAAAGACGGTTGGCCTAGACGACGATGCCAATCGGTGAATGATGGTTTGGATGTGGTGGAGACAAAGAAGGAAGCAAGGGTGATAGGAGATGCTGGCCACTCGTATAAATCTGCCTTAGTCCTGCCTTAGATTAACGGGACCCCCGAGATGAGATCCTTCACCTGAAAGTAAGCAGGAAAGAAATGTACAGAAACTTGATTAGCGTTGCACAAACGGTAAACAAAGATGAGGTTTTTATGAATATTAGGAACACAAAGAACTTTGTTTAAGGTTAAAGGGCGAGTAGAGGAGGGAAGGGTGAGTGAACCAGCATGAGAGATGGAGAGTCCGGAGCCATCGCCAATGAGAACTGAGTCCTCCCCGTGTATGGCTGATGCATCGCTAGGTTGTTGAGGTCATTGGTCATGTGGTGTGTGGCACCACTGTCCATTATCCACGAATTAGCCGGAAACTGTGAGGAGAGAGCAAGATTTGCTCTTGGTTGCCAAGGACGAAATGGGGTCGGAAGAAGCCCATTTGGTGGAGTAGACGGAGGTTGGGGGAGTATTGAGGACACCGACGGGCACTATGGCCAAAGATGCCACAGATTTGGCACTTACCTTTGTATCCGCGAGACATGCGACCATCATGTTTGGAGTTGTACTGTTGGTTGTTGGAGTTGTATTGGCGGTTGTTAGGTCGGTATTGAGTGGACCGAGGACGAGAGGTAGCGACATTCGCGGAGAGTGGTACATGACTCGGCACAACAGTTGAAACAGAGAGGAGTTTAGCTTCCTTGGTCAGCAACTTTTCATGAACTAGAGTGATGGTTGGAGACACATCACGACATTCAACTTGATCCACAACTGACTTGTATTCTTCAGGTAGACCTTGAAGAATGTAGTCAATCTGTTCTTCATGTTGAACCGGTTGTCCAAGGAGAGAAAGTTTGTCCAAACGAGTGGTCAGCCATTGCATATACTCGTCGATGGTTTTGTCACCCTTGGGGAAGTGTTTGAGTTGGTGTCAAAGTTGCTGGACATGGCCTCGACTTGGTTTAGCGTATGTGTCAGCCAGAGATCTCCACATTTCTGATGCAGATTTGGTGGTAGAGACAAGAGGTTGCACAGTGGGGGAGAGTGTCCCAAGAAGACCGCTGTAGATCAGCTTGTCTTGGCGCATCCATTTGGTGAAATCTGGGTTTGTGATGGTTTGGCCGTTGGTCGTGACAGTTGGAGACGGAGAGGGTGTGGTTCCATCAATGAAACCAGCTAAGTCATAGCCATCAAGTAGGGAGTGTACTTGGAGACTCCAAGTGACATAGTTGAGAGAGGTGAGTTTGGAGACATTGCTCATGTTGACATGAAGCAGTGGTTGAGTGTTATCCACAGTTTCAGCGGCCATGACAAAGAGATGAGAAAGACGAGATGAAAAGGAAGAACGATGAGAGACAAGGACAAGAAGAGAAGGAGCCGAAAGAAGAAGAATTTTTTTTTTTTTTTTAGATATCGAAACCTTGATCTGATACCATGTAAAAGCTGTATTTTCATATATCACTTGAGTGTTACAAGGAGGCTCATATATACAGAGAGTAACAGAGGAGCCTCTAGGTTAGGCGTAATTACAGAGCTTTCCTAATACAAAGATATCAAATATTGAGGAGTTAATACGAATCCTATCATATCTCATCATATCTCTATCATATCTCTAACAATATATACATCAACTTTAACTATTTTCCCGCATTTTATCAAAATCAACTAAAAATAATCATCTTGATTTTCATTTTTTTAATACAAGTTTGTTTGATAAATTTTGTCCCGCACGAAGTACGGGCTTACTACTAGTTTTATACATAATTTAACTGAGATATCATGCGAAACTGGTAAAGTAAAATGATTCATTTTATGATATGCAATGTCACAACTATAGAAATGGAACATGTATCAAATTTGAGATTATCCTAGTGTTTAACTTGAGCGGCACCCTGAACATCGTTTATGTCAAATATCAAGTTCTTCATACTGTTGGGATGATATATTAAATTAACATATTACGGATTCTGTTACTATATTTTTGGTGTATTTTTCAGAGATCAATGTGGAATATATACTTTTAAAACTTGAGAAAAAAAACAATAAATATATAAGAGAGAAGAGAGACGTGTATCCTACTGCATGAAAGACGAAGGAAAAAAAACTGGATATTTGGATGTTTTTATCTTGTAAGAATGGCTGGTCAGGGAAATGAACCTTTGTGCCGTACGTCTTAAGGTTGCACTCATGTCATGCCAGAGGAGAGGACTAAAGATCTCCTTGGAAGAACTGTCGAAAAGGAATGGAGTCTTGGTTGGTGGTGATGATGTAAGCCAAACCCAGAGTGAATAGAAGCGTAGATTCAAAATGTACGTGAGATTTTGGAAATAGAGGGCTGTCAGCTGGGAAAGAAGAAGCAAAGAAAATAACGTGAGATCATGTAAAGCAGATGCAGAGACAAAAAAAAAAATGAATCGAACACCCAATTTACCTTGGATGTGAATATGTGATTGTCAGAGGAAAAATAAACATCCAAGAGCCAACGATTGTTTTGTGGATTTGTTCTGATTTCTTTTAACCGTAGAAACTAGTTTTGGTTTTTGTAAAATACTACTGTAATATATATATGGTAAAAAAAAAGAAAAGTAGTTATTGTGTGGAAATGTAGACGATCATGGAGGCATGGGAAAACAGTTAGAAAAGTTACTGGAGATTTTCTCGTTTTTTTTTTTTTTTTAAGTAAAGTTTTTTTTTTATTTTTTTTTTTTTTTTTAACCCTTCAACTACATTTATATTAATACATAACCAAGCCAGAGTTTACATCATACATAATACATAAAGGAACAGAGTGATAGATAGTGAAATTAGAATTTCTATTCCGTTGGTCTTTGGCTAATTTATCAGCTAACTTATTTGAAGACCGTGACATCCAGCGGAAGATTATGTTGGCAAATCTTGTTGACCAACCTTGTATTTCTTGTAGCCAGTTGAAAAATATCAAAGCGTAGAGATCTTTTGTTGATTGCATTGATGAGCGATTGACAATCACCCTCAAATATTATACTTGTGTATCCACTTCTCCAAGCTTGTTGCATTGCGTAAACTAAACTTTGACATTCAGCTTCAATAGCAGACGTAGCTAAGGGATCAGAAGCTTGACCTGCTTCTTTAAACTGACCATGCTCATCGCGTATTATCCATGCTGAAGTAGGATGTGTGTCGCCATTGTTGAAGCTACCATCATAGTTACATTTGACCCAGCCAGGAGGTGGTTTAATCCAGTTGGCTCTATCTCCTCTACCATTACAGGTATTGTTTGAGTCCCGACGATTGTGCTCTGTAATTGGAGGAAGAATGTCTAGGCATTCATCAGTCTCTTGTTTCGCTTCTTTTAGTACTCTTTGCCAGCTGATTGATCTTCTGGAATGTGAGTTTGTTGCGACTTGTCCAAATTTTCCATAGGATCAAAAATGGAAGTATGGAAAGCCTACCATATATCCTCCTCTGTTTGTGGAACTCCAAATTTGTTTTAAGCTTGGTGTCAATGGAAACATTCGGATTGAGAATACCTCTGATAGGAAGATGTGAACCACGCCAAATCTGCATCGAATGAGGGCAGGTAAAGAACAAATGTTTTGGCGTTTCAACTTCGGAGACACAACGTTTATAGAAAGAGCTTCCAGGGATATGTCGTCGCTCTAATTCAGCTCCAGTAGCCAATGCTCTTGATGATAATCACCACAAAAAATGTTTAAACTTCGGCGAGAGTTTTGTTTTCCAGATTTCTGTTTTTGTTTGTAGATTTCCGTATGGAGGTCTGATCTGGAATTCTTGATTCGGAAGGTGAGTAGCAAGCCAGTAGCCATACTTAACAGTATAAATTCCTGATTCAGTGTAGTGCCATCCCAGATAGTCTTGATGCTGCCAGTAACTTACTTTGATTCTCAGAATGTGATTGATATCATCTGGATGAACTCTTTCTCGTATTAGTCTTTCATTCCAATTGCTTCTGTCATGAAGCAAAAGACTGTCAATAGTGAAAGTGTCAGATTGATTCTCTATTGCCTTCTGAGGGGGTCGTGGTGGATGGACTGGGAGCCAAAGATCAGTCCATGTTTTAATACAGTGACCATCTCCAACTGTAAATCGCATGCCTTTCTTTAAGAGGTCACGACCATGAAGGATTGATTGCCAACCAAAAGAGGGTTGAGTTCCTCTTGAAGCCTCGAGAATATTTGAGTCTGAGAAGTATCTACCTTTGAGGATACGAGAGAGAAGACTAGTTGGATTTTGTAGTATTCTCCATGCTTGTTTGGCAAGTAGAGCATCATTAAAGAGCTCTATATCTCTAAAGCCAAGTCCACCTTCTTTTTTCATATACTTCAGACGATCCCAAGCTACCCAGTGAACTGCATTACCCGTTTGCTGAGTGTTCCACCAGAAGTTAGCGATAATCTTTTCTATCTCTTCGCAAATCCCTTTTGGGATCTTGAAACAGTTCATTGTATAGACAGACATTGCAAGGGCTATTGCTTTCAATAAAATCTCTTTACCGCCTTGAGATAAAAACTTATTATTCCACCCCTTTGTTCTGTTCTGGACTTTCTCCACAATATATTGAAACATCTCTTTCTTTTTTCTACCGAACTGTTCAGGGAGCCCCAAGTACTTGCCACATCCACCGTCATTGTGAATCTGTAGAACCCGTCGTATCTGAGTTTTAGTTGTGGCAGGAACTCGCTTTCCAAAGGTTAGAGCAGATTTTCTTGTGTTGATTTGCTGACCAGAAGCTCTTTTATACTGTGTGAGGACCTCTTTTATAGCTGTGCATGATTTGATATTTGCTTGACCGAAGAACAGGAAGTCATCTGCAAAGAGTAAATGGCTCACTGAAGGACTAGCATTACTTATCTTGATTCCTTTGATTGTACCTTGTGCTTCTGCTTGCTTCATCATATGGCTTAAGACTTCAGCACAGAGGATAAATAAGTAAGGTGAGATTGGGTCACCTTTTCATATTCCACGTTCCGGCTGTATAAAACCTTGGGGATTACCGTTGATGTTTACTGAGAATGTTGGCATCCTGACGTAGATCATTATCCATTGCACCCATTTAATATCAAAACCGAATTTAAGCATCGTTTCCTGCAGAAAATCCCACTCTAGACGGTCATAGGCCTTCGTAATATCTGTTTTTATCGCCATATAAGAGTTTGCACAACGTCTTTTGACTTTGAGGGCATGGATGAGTTCATGTGCTATAAGGACATTGTCTGTAATGTTTCTTCCGGGGATGAAAGCAGCTTGTTCTTCAGAGATGATATGATGCAGATGTTGTTGTAACCTTCCAACCAACACTTTGGAGATTATCTTATAACTAACGTTGCATAATGTGATTGGACGAAAATCACTCATATGCCTCGCCTCGGTAGTCTTAGGTATTAGACAGATATTTGTATAATTCAGAGCTTTGTCAAAAATACCTTGATCAAAGAAGTTCCAAACTTCCTCGATTACTGCATCTTTTGTTACTTCCCAATAGTTTTGGTAAAAAGCTCCTGTGAAACCGTCTGGACCCGGGGCTTTAGTTGCTCCAAATAGCAAACACGGTTGTTTTGACTTCTTCTTCAGTATCAGGCTTCACTAGGTCTTCATTCATCTCTGGTGTGACACGCTGCTGGAAGTCCTGGAACACGTGGTAGTGGTTGTTCTGAACAGACAATTCACTTTTGAATAAGTTGGTGAAATAAGATTCTGCAACCTTTCCCATCTGACTGTCACCATGATGCTCACGTCTCTCATCATCCAGAAAAGAGTATAGTTTATTCCGAGCTGTATGACTTTTTGCAGTGGCAAAGAAATATCTTGTGTTTCGATCACCACTTTATAACCAAGACTTTCGGCTCTTTATTCTCTAAAACTCTTCTTCGCTATGATAAGCACAACTAAGTTTACCTCTAAGATCTCGGATATGTTGTGTAGTAGAACCATTAGAGTGAGCTTAATCAATTAGCGTCTTTAGAATGCCAATTTCTTCTTGAGCATTCGTTCTGTTTGCTTTTTTCCAGACGGATATGGATCTTCTACACTCACGCAAACGTGTACTGAGGCACTTCGCTTGACATGGTCTACGGATTGTCCAACCTTTAGATACTGCATCGCTAAAACCCTCTCTGTTTACCATACATGAGTCGAAGTAGAAATGTCCTCTGCGAGGGGAGAAATCATTGGTAATAGTGGTGATAACTGGTTTGTGGTCTGATTCAATGAGCTCTAAAAACTCTGTTTGAGACGCAGGAAATTGTGCTAACCATTCAGAGTTCACCATTGTCCAGTCTAAGCAACAAGCAACATTGTGATTATATATTTTTCCCATCCAGGAGAAAGAATCCCCAGTGTGTTTTAAGTCTTGAAAGTCACAGACTTGCATCATTCTTTTAAAGTCAGAAAATGAACTCTCAGGATGTAATGGTCCTCCTCTTTTCTCAGTGTTGTTCTTGATGTCGTTGAAGTCACCAATAGCCATCCAAGGGCCATTCCTACTCGTTGCAATCCGTTCTAATCTTTCCCAAACCAAGTATCTTAAAGATGGATTTGGATTACCGTATACACAAGACAAGTATAAACCAAATCCATTAATTTGAACATGAGTATCTACAAGGTTTGGGGACTGAGACAGAACGGAAACAGATATTTTGCTATTCCAAAATAAAGCTACTCCACCACTTAAACCAGCAGGAGGCACTGTTACAACACGATCATAACCTAGTTATGCACCTACATCTCTAACAGTGTCATCTCCTTGTTTTGTTTCAAAGAGGCAAATGATGTCTGGAGAGAAAGTCTTCTTAATCTCCTTTAGACGTCGAACTGCGAGGTCATTGCCTAGTCCTCTACAGTTCCAAGCGGCTGTCCTCATGGAGAAAGTGGTGGTATAGGGCCCATTGCGCCTCTGTCAGGATCATGGGGAATGCGAACCTCCCCGGAGTTGCTACCTTCACTGACTTCATAGACCATAGCTTTGGAGCCCTCAACCCTTGCAGAAGGCTCATTGATCTCATCCCTCTTACGTTTGCCTCTAGCATTCATATCAGTGTCAGTTTCCCCATGCAGTGTGCTACGCATCTCTTGTGAAACCAGGTTTGGAGCATTGTTAACATGGTTGTCTCTAAGTGGTTCCTCTGGAATGCGGTCATCCGGGATATGTATCTCTTGAGCAGCATAAGGGATTGGATCATCCTCCACAGTTCACGAATGGCGACACCACGGTTAGGGATGTCTTCAGGATGGCCAGGGTCTTCATCATCATCAGGATCATCAAAATGCTCTTCACCACCATTTTGCAGGATGCAAGCACCGGTATCATGAGTGAGCATACCACATACCTCGCAAAATCCTCTGAGACGTTCAAAGCAGAAACGCAGAAGAGTATTGACACCTTGTTGGAACTGGATTTGTCTCTGGAAGCGGAGTGGGAGTTGGATGTCCCAATGGATTTGGACACGAACGAATTCAACTCTCGCAGCAGCCTCCGCATCATAGTCAACATCAAGCAGAGTACCAATAGCACGTCCAATGTAGGAGATGACTTCAAGGTTAAGAAATTGGAAGGGTATTCCTCGGATATGCACCCAAAACGGGATAAAGTCAATGAGAGGCGGGTTGTCATTTGGATACCAGCGTTGGAGGATCAACATGCGATCGTTAAACGCCCAAGGACCACGTCGAAGAACCAGTTCCATTTCACCTTCAGTGGGGAAGATA
This sequence comes from Camelina sativa, assembly GCF_000633955.1. Classification (NCBI taxonomy): domain Eukaryota; kingdom Viridiplantae; phylum Streptophyta; class Magnoliopsida; order Brassicales; family Brassicaceae; genus Camelina; species Camelina sativa. Next base: position 5,775,380 of record NC_025685.1, on the reverse strand, counting down.
AATTGAAAGTGATTCCCACCAACAATACGACCATGGACAATACCGGCCTGACCCCAGATTCTAGGCATGGATGCAATGATTGAACGCAGATTTTGACGACGAGGCATGACTGGACGACCAATGAGAATGAATCGGTTTTCCGTCGCTGCATTGGCCATCACAACTTCCGGTATTGCCAAAGGGGCATCATCGGCGCCTAAGTTGATATCTTGAACTGCTCTTCGGAGATTATTAGCCATTCTTTGAAGTGTTGAGTAATAGTGATATAAGAAGAGGATCGCAGATGTAAGTAAAGCAGAGTGATGGAAACAACGCCATCAGATGATCGGTATTTATAGTATAAACTAGTATTTGACCCGTGCTATAGCACGGGATAGTTTTATGTTATTAAATTTATTTTTAAAAAATTAAATTATTATTTTTCTTCAAAATCTTACATAAACCTAACAAAAATCCAAATTTAATTTATAAATATATAAACAATCATTATTCTACCATCACAAAATTAAAAATGTATGAAAAACACTTACAAATTTATGATGCATCTAATCTCTGCAAAACTAAAATCTACATCTTTAATTAAACTACATATAATTTTCAGATTTTGTTCTCAGTGGTTATTTCACATATACCATAAAAATAGTACTCAACGTTTATTAGATTAAGTAAAATGGTAGATTTCTGTATATAAAAAAAATCATTACGTATAGCTTGTTAATATAATTTAAATGGATACACATTGGCATGTTTTCATTAGTAGTTATATATACACAGAATACATGCATAATAATAATTTACTATAATGTGACATTCTAAATTTTAAATATTTTTAGTTAAAAGACGAACTTTCCCACGAAGAAAGTTTTTTTGCTCTCTTGCCCAACATAAAGGATGATTACAATTATGTTATTTGGCATTGCAATCAAGAACAAACAAACTTATCAAATTCAATTTCTACAGAATCATTAGACTACAACCTTATCTAAATATATGGCAAGAGAGCAAAAAATAGAATCAAATGCTACACAATCGGATGATTGAAACAAACTATATCATCCAAAGTTTTTTTTAATTATTTTAAATGTAGTACTTAATTAAAAAGAAATGAGGACTGAGGTATATACAGAGTAAATTAAGAAGAACGAAATATAGAGCATCACAACAAAATAATAGTGTCTAGAAATACAGAGCCACACCTCTTGGTCGAAGATGGTTTTAGGGAGCAGTTGAAGCTTCTGGTTGGAGACGGTTGAAGACGGTTGGAGAATGTGTATGAGTGTATGAGACAAGTTTTCGATTGACAGTGTCCGCGATGAGTCTCGATGTACCGAAATGGGTGGCTGGATTGTTAACGTCGGACGTTCGTTTTGTGGCCAGAACCATGTTGAAACGATGAAAAGGTAATGACTATATTGAGGCTGTGAAGCGTGGTAGTCCACAGTCCGGATTAGTTTTTGTGCCAACTAATTTGTCTTGGATTACATCTGGTTCACCACATTGTCATGGGGAGGATCTTGTATAAGATATGTATAGAAGATTCAGAAACAGAACAAACTAATAAAAAGTAACAAAAGAACTAATAGGATATTAACACAAAATTGTGAATAACGATAATTTAAATGTAGACATATTCACTAACTAAAGAGTTATTGTTGTTTTACCTCGAGGAATTTGTTTGAGAGTTTCTCAACTAAAAAGTCTAACGCAAGAAAAGACTGTACTACGACGTATATAATTAAGAGTATTTATAGAAGGTTAAGCCTGTAACATATCAGTTTAGTAGGGGAGTTAAGAAAGATCACGAAAAAAGTTTTTTTTCATGATAGTGTGAGAGTTAAATTCGGAGTTTTTGAACATACAAATAAACGACATGTTTATATGCATTTTTCAAGATAGCTTTATATTAGGAGTTGTTAATTTCTCGTAATAACTATGTTAAATGGCAGTTACTTTTGTTTCTGTATTATTATTATTTATTTATTTTTCCAACTGAAGTTACTTTTGTAAAAATGTTCAGTTGGATTTTTTAGTTTTGTCCAACAGAATGAACGTGCTCTTCTTTTTTTTTCCCCCTTCTTTTTAGCATTAAACGTGTTTTTTTGGGAAAGAAATATTTTTTTTTACATGTTATTTATTGATTTTGAAGAATAGCTGTTTTTATAATAATTAATTAGTTTGGAGAAGTAAATAGTTAATAACTCATAATTTAAAATATATTGGTGGAATCTTGTTAAGAAAATATTTTCAAATTAAATGGTGGAAAACGTAAAATTAATAATCATGAGTTATTAATTGAGAGTATTTTTAGGACTCTTTAATTAAAATCATGAGGTATGTTAGAGTATTAAGGGATTTATAGCAAAAATATTATATTTTTAATATTTATTTTTTAGTAAAAGTATGTTTTAATATATGTTTGAAAACTAAATCTTACTAATATATGTGTTTTTACCATAAATTAGATATTCATTTTTTTTTTCAGAAGTTGTCTAACCGATTTACTTTTACTTTTTTTTTTGTTAATTACTTAAATTATGAAAAGAAATCTACGTGGCGATATTTGATTGGTGAAGTGACTTGTGCTTTATAGTATAAAGGATTTTTCATGGAAACCGGCAAAAGTGCATCACGAAGAGGGAGACACTTCGTGTTGATAACCGTCACACAATTGCATAGAGTGGATATCCCCACGACGTCGACGAAACTGCAAGTAACCGTCTCCGGAGAGACGAGATTCAACCACCAAGAGAGATGTCAAATCGCCTTCATAATCGCCTACAACACGTTTCCAACCGAACTACAAAAACAATAGTTTTTTTTCATCTTTTTATTATGCTACGATCATGTCTTGTTTTATATATATTTTAAAAAAATAATTTAGTTTTGCTGATATGTCAAATTTTTATTAGTAAAGTGACTTGTGCTTTATAGGATAAAGGATACCCGATGCGTTAATAATTATTTATAAATCAATATAAAAAATCTGATAAATCCAAATTGGACCAATGCAATATTTAACACAATTTGATAAAATAATATAATGATATATATATATATATATATATTGAAAATCGCTCTTATCACTATCATAGATTAGTAATTGCATAAACTTATTAATATCTATATACACATATATAAATGTAAGAAAATTAGGTGAAATATGACTTTAGTGTGTTAGTTTGTTTTTTTCTTGAATTTGTATTAGTTTCTGTTAGAATTTATTTCCAATACCACATTGAAATTTTTTGGTACTTTATAGTGAACAAGATAATGTTTTCTTCTTGTGATTGGTGCTAATAACAAATAGAGAAATTGTTAGAAATGTCTTTTTCAAAAATACTCTTTTTTGGTCATTTTTATTTTTGTATTCTTTTACGTAATTACAATGTGGTAAATTAATTTTCAGAATTTTTTTTAAAGGTTGTGCTCTCTATTTTATATTTAGAGTATAGTTTTAAGGGGATATAGTTTAGTATTTGGAGTTTAGAGTTTAGAGTTTAGTTATTTTATATGTAGAAAAAAAAAATTTTAAATAAACAACATAAAAGGGTATTTTTTGAAAAATGACGTAGAAAATATGTATTTTTTGAAATGCCCCTAACAATTATAGAGCACAATGAAACCTTATAAAACTTTTCTAGATTTAATAAGAGATATTTTTGATAATTGATAGATGAAAGAGATATTTTCGAAAAGAGATAATATGTCTAGTATTTTTTGAAAACCTACGATGAAGCAAGATTATAGAATAAGAACAGAAAATCAGAATAGCACTACAACAACAACCATTGAATCAGAAGTGATTTCTTTGAAAAGCCGAGTCAATTACCTAGAAGACGAAGTAAAAAAATTGCATGATCTTATTAAGTCTTTGATCTTATTTTGTTATATTAGAAAATCATTAAGTGGTGGACGATGGATATGAGAATAACATTCTTTTATTTAGATTCATGCTGTTTCAGAAATTAAGTGGTGAACATGAGATGGATGGACATGAAGTAAGCTTAAGATGAATGTTTAACTATAAGTTAAAATAGTTATCTACTTTAAAATAATATAATTTTTTTTAGTTTTAAGGAAAATTATGAAATGTTAACGATGATGATGTAATTGACTTATTTTATAAAAGTAAGTTTTTGGTTATTAATTTATATTTTCTTTCATACAATTCAATGATCATTCTCTATATTAAAAGGTCACAAATGTGTGACAAATAATTTTGTCTCAAATAAATATCACTATTTGTGACTACATGATTGTAGTAAAACCGTCACACTTGTTACAATTAATAATATCGACATTATTTAGTCGCTAATAGAGACAATTTTACGATTTAATTCGTAATAATATTTTGTGACGAAATAATTACTAATTTATGACTGAAAAATTATGTCACAACATAGTATCTAAACGGTCACAAATTTGTGAAAAAAAAATTTCGTCTCAAACTAACATCATAGTGACAGCTTTTTCTTGTAGTGCACCCAAAAGAGATATTTTAAAAAAAATAAAAGAAAAAAAATGTTCTTGGCTAAAATTTGTATAAAATTTTGTTGTTCTTAATACATGTATGTTAACCAGAATTTGCGGGTTTGGTGTATTATTTTTTTTTGTTTGGGGTTAATTTTTAGAAAAATTTCCACTGTGATTTTAATATTAGTGGGTGAAAGAAAAAAAAAGAAAAAAAAAAGAGAAATTTGAAAAAAAAAATTGAGATTTTGTATATGACTAGATTTTAACATATTTTTGTAATTATTAAAACAAAATGTTGTACTTTTGTGTTTATTTTGATTAATAGATTCTACAGTTTTAGTTGGATTATATTTTTTTTGTTGGTTTCGAGTATGTTTTCCTAGTTATTTAGGTTGTATATTTTTTGTTGGATTGTTCGTTTTAGAACAAATAATATGTGACAGATATACCTAGATAAATATTATACAATAAATCATTTTGATATTTTATTATCTTATATATATATATTGTATCTTTAAAAAATTTATACTTTTTGGTATATAAAACCAATGGTAGTAGCTATAGATTATTGATATTTTAAATTTATATCCTAACCCGTCCCATAATAATTTCTTTTAAAAGGTTAACTATAATATTTTAAAATATGTTTGAAGTCTTGTATAGAGTAGAAAAGCAATGACTTGTTGTCTGGTAAGTTATGTTTGTTTCTGCGATGGAGAAAAATCATTTAGATAGCTCTTACTTTTTCTGGTATGTGGTTGACATATGCAAAAATATATTGTAAATAAAAAGTAATATAGATTTGATAGTCCAATAGATAACATAGCTTCAATAAAGCACATATGAATAGTTATTGGATACGTTTATTGGTTGTAAATTCAGTTTCATAGTCATGTTTACCATTACAATTTGGTGATACCCCGTGCTACAACACGAGATTATATATTTTGTTAGTTATTTTTTTTTATAATTTGTATTTTTGTAATGTAGTTTTTTATTTTGACTTATTTTCTTTGTTTATATAGTGTTTATTTGTATATTTGGAGTTATACAGTAAATTGAAAATCCAAATAGAGTAAGTAGTTTGTAAAATGTAGCTTTTCACGGAAACAGGCACACCGCAATATTGGATAGTAGTTTTGTAAGAGAATAGACACTCCGCAATATCGGATAGTAGTTTTGTAAGAGGATATACACACCGCAATATCGGATAGTAGTTTTGTAAGAGGATGAGTTTTTCTTTATTTTGGTTTGTTGTCGAAAGAGGAGAAGTTGCTTGTTTAATTTTAGTGTGAGATATTTCAATGGTTAGGAAACCATTGTATTTATAGTGAGATTAAATATATTTAGGTTATCATTTAGAAGTTGATATTTGATATATCAAATCTCAACAAAATTGAAAAAAACCAATTTAATTTATAGTTTGATAAAAATACATGTTTTAACGGGTTTAACTCAAACTTTTTTTTTATTTTAAAATTTTTAAGAGTAAAAATATTAATATTACTTAAATATTTTATAGAGTTAAATTATCTTATTATATTTTAAACTTTCGACGGAATTCAAATATTTATAATAATTTAAACATTTTATAAAAATTTAAATATTTATAATCTCTTAAACTCTTTTTAAAAACGTAAATATATTATAATCTGTTTACTTTTTAAAAGTTTAAATATGCTCAAATATAGAACCAAATTAAACTGTTAAATTTGGATACCTGATAAATCAAGCTTCCTGCTCATTTGTACTCAAAACATATTAGTCATATATTTATAGTGATTATGAACCATATTCCAAAATATTTAGTCGATGTGGGATATACAATACACATTTTCTGTAAATTAGTTTACAACTTTACATATATATAATTTCTGCGTTTTTTATTCTTTCCATCTATACTAATCATAATTAATTACTATAATTTCGTTAAGGAAATATTGAAAAATCTAAACTAAATGATGATTTGTTTTTATTTAATTGTATTAAGTTGATTTGTTGTTTCCGTAAATATCTCACAATATAAAAGCAAATCAAATAAGTTTACATATATATACAATTTCATATTTAATCTATTGATTATTTTGGAAGCAACAAAGTCACAATCCATAAGTATTAAAGATTTCTCATTATTATTAATATTCGTAATAATTATAGGGATTAAGTATGGTAGTAGTTAATATTTGATATTACTGAAGCCATTAAATACTCGATATCAGTTTCCTTATTTACAGGGACTATACGTCTGTTTGGCGACAAGAATAATTACTCTTGAACCAAACAACATACATGATCCGAATATTATAAACCTGGAGTACAAACAGATTCGCGAGTTGTTTTTTCTTCTACTTCCGGGTTAAAGAGGATCTGCGTATCGACCCGGTCGTAATTAAGTGGTCGAGCAAGGGTATAATGGTCATTTAGATAAATCATAACTATAAGTTAATTTAATTAAATTAAGTGATTCTCTAATCATTTATAATGAAAACATACCAAAACAAAGTCATAGTCCAATTTGAGTCTAATGAATACTTTTGTTTTAATAGTATAGATGACTGACCTACATTTTAAAAATGACCCAGCTATAGTTACGTTAAAAAAGATATAGGCTCTTCTAAAAATTATAATTGGAAAAGCATAATAAATTGACAAAACCCCAGATGACAAAAAAAAAAAAAATTAGGGACAAAAAACAAAAGAAAACAAAAAGGATTTGGTTAAGATAACTTTACATAATAAGATATGTTTATACAACATCTTTGTTCTCATACAACACAATGAAATACTGGTGTTTTGATGTTTCTGTGCTTACCTTTCATCTAGTTTTACCATATAAATGCACCACATAACTTGTATTTATAAACGGGAATCTTTGTAAGCTTATGAAAATAAAAATGTGTTAAAACAAACAAAGATTATGTTTTAAAAAGGGGATTAATAATAAGAGACCCACCTTTTCATTTAAGATTGTAGGGTCGCACATCACGAAGAAAAAATAAAGTAGCAGCCATTGTAATGAGAACGGAATTATGTTTTTTTTTTTTGTGTATGTTGTTGGTTTGTGTTTTGGTGATGATAATTGCCATGTAGGTGTAGAATATTTATAGCGTCCTTAGTAGGTCGATTATGATTAGCAAGTAAGCAAGTAATTATTGTCGTTAGCAAGTACTTACGGAAGAAAGATTTGTAATCTGTAAAATACCTTCAAAATAATTGTAAATATTTATATGGGATAACTGTTTTGAATATTTGTTGCTATGGTGTATAAAAACAAAAAGCAGCGTTTTCAAACCCAGACCGGACCGGCCGGTCGAACCGGTTAATCCGCAACCGTTCAGTATTTTGGTTTGGGTTTAGCTATAAAACCAGATTATTAAAAACACAGATAAATCCGTTAAAAATCAGTGACTCGACATTATTAACCGACCCGTCGGGTTTTTGGGTTCCATTCTCAGCCATCCGATTTCATCTATCAATCCTTTTTTTCACTTAATTTTACCAGATCTATAAAAAAAATTTGTAAAAATTGATGAAAAACAATGTTCTGGATTTGAGTTGAAGCGAGGAAGAAGATAAAATATCATAAGAGAGGCGTGAGATACGAGGGGTTAAAAAGAGAGAAAAACATACATTTGTATTATAATTTTAAATTAATATTATGTTCACTTAAAGTAAAATAAACTAATTTGTCTCTGTTCTTATACCGTCGTTATACGAGTGATATATATATAGATGCTATCGAATAATAAATAATCCATATTTTTAAAAATATTAACTAGTTAAACAAAATAATAAAATTTGGAATGAGGACTTTGTTGAGTATATACACATTAACAAAAATACAGAGCATTTATAAGCTACATAAGTATATATTTATATATGATATTGATATGTTGACTAGGGTTGAACCGGGTTGACCCAGCGATCCGATGATATATCCGATTCACTGTCCGGTCCGGGTCTCAAACAAATAGTAAGATAAAACTGATTTAAAATATTTGTCGTCAGTGGCCGAACGAGGGAGATATTATTCCGTACGATGATTGGGTTAGAAGTGCATAAATGAGTCAGAAGACTCAGAACCAAAAGATTTCCTTTGGTTTTGGAGATCCACAATTTTTATTATATTGTTATTTTGAGACTATCTTCTACACTCTAGACTATCATATCATCAGGTCCTTGTTCCGCACTAGCTTATTCGCCTGTTCCTGTTTCCACCGATCTCTCTTTTTTTTTTCGTTTCTTTAGCATATGCCGGTCTCCATCATCTTTGTGTCATTGCCCCTCTGTGATTTTCCTTGTTAAACTTTGTTCTTTGTTTCCTGCAGTACCATGGCAGATCGATTGACCCGAATTGCTATCGTGAATGAAGACCGGTGCAAGCCGAAGAAATGCCGCCAGGAGTGCAAGAAGAGCTGTCCTGTTGTCAAGACTGGTACTTTTCCATGTTTCTTTCTCGGGTGTTTGCTTGCTTGCTTGTGTTGCTGTTAGCCCGTTTCCTGCGCTTTCTCTTTAAGTGCAAGAAGGATGATGATTTGTTTTCTTCTCTAGGGAGACTTTGCATCGAGGTGTCTCCGTCTTCCAAGACCTCTTTCTTGTCAGAGGAGCTGTGTATAGGATGTGGCATCTGCGTGAAGGTCTTTGGCTCTATTTTTTTTATTTTACTTTTAACAATGAGTGTGTCACCCCTCAAGCTGTTTGTTTGGTGGACACTAACTAACTGCTACATTTTCTTCTTTCTTTCTGCAGAAATGCGCTATTCAAATTATCAACCTTCCCACGGACTTGGAGAAAGATACAACCCACCGCTATAGGTCCAATGCTTTTAAACTGCACAGGTTGTTAGCTCATTCTGTTTTTTTCTTTTTTCTTTTGTGCACTGCGGAATCCGTTTTATCATATCGTCTTTAAAGACTCCGAACTATATCTCTCGACTTGCAGGCTTCCAGTTCCAAGGCCGGGGCAAGTCCTAGGTTTGGTTGGAACAAACGGTATCGGTAAATCAACTGCTCTCAAAATCTTGGCTGGAAAACTCAAACCAAATCTTGGCAGATACAATGTAAGTACGGCTTTTCTTTACTCCTTCTGCACTCACTCCATCTCTTCCGTACCTGATAACATTGACCACCTCTTGGGCAGAACCCTCCGGACTGGCAAGAAATTTTGACTCACTTCCGCGGGTCAGAGCTTCAAAGCTATTTCACCCGAGTCTTGGAAGAGAATCTGAAGGTATGGTGGATATTTTTGATCTTGATCTTCTTTCCTTTTGTTTTTCGTAGACCTACGGAAGCAGCAGCTCATTAAGCGGGTCCGATGCCTCCTCTTGTATGATATGACAGACCGTTATAAAGCCTCAACATGTCGACCAAATCAAAAAACTTGTCCAAGGCGACCTTGGGAAGATGCTTGAGAAGCTGGACGAGAGAGGAATGATGGTGCAGATTTGTGCTGATCTGGAGTTGGACCCTATCCTTGACCGCAGGGGAAAAGATGTATCCGGCGGAGAGCTGCAGAGGTTTGCGATTGCCGCAGTTTTCATTAAGAAGGCTGAGATTTACATGTTTGACGAGCCATCCAGCTTCCTCGATGTGAGGCAAAGACTGAAAGCTGCTCAAGTTCTACGCTCACTTCTCAGGCCTGACAGGTTTGATTCTATCATCTTCTTAATGGATCTCCCTTTATTTTCATTAAACACTAATAACCTCTCTTAAGTTATACACTCACTCCTAGTTTTATCTTTTCACTGCAGCTGTCTTTTGGAACTTGGAAAAGCGACGACAATGTCAGAACTTCCTGGGGATGTGGTAGAGGAGATACTCCCTAGGGTTCCATTGACATCTCTGAGCGCAGTGCGATTTACTTGCAAAAAGTGGAACTCATTATCTAAGAATCGGATTGTTGGTAAAGCAGCAGCAGTAAGGAAGCAGTTTTTAGGATTCATTATGATGAATTATAAGGTTTGCTCGATGAGGTTCGATCTTCAAGGAATCCGAAACGACGACGGTGGTGACTTGGTTGATCCATCTATAAAGCAAGTAGGTCTACTTGACCAAATCGAGGTATCTAAAGTCTTTCACTGTGACGGCTTACTCCTATGCGTTCTCAAGGACAACTCAAGGCTTTTGGTATGGAATCCCTATTTGGGGCAGACTAGGTGGATTCTACCGAGAAACAGTTTCCACAGGTTAGATAGGTATGCTATCGGTTATGACAAGAACCGTAACCACAAAATCTTGAGGGTTTTTGGTGATTATCAAGGCAGAAACCAAGTTTTTGGTTATGAAATCTATGATTTTGGCTCTGATTCATGGAGGGCTTTTTATCCAACTCCCGACAGGGATATAGAGTCTCATCAACGTGGCGTGTCTTTGAAGGGAAGCACATATTTCTTGGCTCAAGAGAAGAAAATTAAAGTGGGTCAACAAAGAGTTGAGGATATTCTAGTCTCGTTTGACTTTACAAGCGAAAAGTTTGGACTGCCTCTGTCTCTTCCGTATGACTCTTACAAGGCAGATACTTTTGTGTCTCTGTCTTGTGTCGGAGAAGAGAAGCTCGCGGTATTACATCAAAGCTGGGGGGTTGGTGACCAGCTGGAGATTTGGGTTACAAATAAGATTGATCATCCCGGTGATGTCGTCTCTTGGAGCATGTTTTTGAGTTCGGGCTCTGTTTCTAGCGTTAATTCTATGGCTGGGAGTTTCTTCATTGACGAGGAGATTAAAGTTGCTGTGGTTTTTGATCTAGACGAAGATAAAGGAACCGAGACATGTCGCAACCAAACTGCCTACATGATTGGAGAAGACCATTACTTCAAATCTGTGAATATCGGAGAGGCTCGGAATCTCGGGAAGCCAGACGAATTTGGATATACTCAACGCATATATTGTCGCCCACTTGTGTGCTCATCATATGTTCCAAGCTTGGTGCAACTCCAGATCAACCAACCAGGCACAAGGATAGAAAGCGATGATCAACATAGCTTCTTGCATCTTCTTTGATTATGTGAATGTCATGCCCTGAGCAAAGATAAATGATAGAGAATAATTAATTTGTGTGTTTGGAGATAAAAGAAATCAGCTATTGCATGTTCAGGTCAACTCGTTCAATAGCAAAATCTAAGTTGTCTACCACAATTCTTCGTCGTTTAATAGCATGAACGAAACGAAGAATTATTCATTTTCAGCTGTTATTTTGTTTGAGTCATACTAGGCGGTTAATGTAGGAGTTCATGCGGAATCACTCTGAGCATTGTTTATACTTTATATACTCCACCTCTGTCCGAAAGATCACTGTTTAGAACCTTTACAATATGATTACTGATTTTAAATATATTTTTTTTTTTAACTAAAAAAATATTATTTAATTTTAAATCAATAATAATTTAAAAATTAAAATATTTTCAATGATTAGTTCTTAAAATTTACAAAATATTACTTTAATTAATTTAAAATTGTAGAAAATTAATTTTTATGAGACAAAAAAAATATTCTAAAACATCAAACTTTCTGAGACAAAAAAAGTAGTTTATATAAATTATAGTTTATATAAATCAAAATAAAGAACCATATATAAATTAAATTTGTGGTAATTAAAAGAAAAGGATAAAATTGTATGTTTATAATATCAAGGAATGGTCCCTCTTATAGCACGAATTGCAATGTGGGATATTATTCTCTATTTTCATTGGCTGAGTAGTCTATAAATAAGTCAGAAAATCCAAAAGTTTTCCTTTTAACTATGTTTTTTTTTGGAGTCCACAAATTTTAACTGTTCTTTTTTCTTTAATTATTATTTAGATTCATATAATATTAATTTAATTAGTTTTGAGAATCCTATACTATTTTTAAAAAAAAAAGAAAAAAAAAACAGTGCATTGTAAGGGTTACAAATCTAGCCCTAACCTGCTAAAGTGCCCCTTGCCCAGCTTCGCCGCTTTCATCGCCACCTTGTACGAGATCTTTTCTTCTTCTTCTTCTTATCTCTTCTTCTCTTTTGAGATCGATTACTAGTATTATTTTTTTTTTGTTTTGCTTGATACGGCTATACTCTTTCCGAGATTGTTCGGTTTTAGTTTATGAGCTGTTCCTGTTGGTACCCTTAACTGCATATCCTGTTTTACTTGTCGATTTAGATCTGGTATTGTATGCATCCAATAAAGGCTTCCCCTTTTTTTTTTTTTTGATTACCTCGTGAGACACGTAAACGTAGATTCTCTTTGTATCTTGTGAATGTAGGATCCTTGTTGAGAGATGGCAGACCGATTGACTCGAATCGCTATCATAAGTGAAGACAGGTGTAAGCCGAAGAAATGTCGCCAGGAGTGTAAGAAGAGTTGTCCTGTTGTCAAGACTGGTACTTTTCCTCAATTTTGTCCTTCGGCTTGAGCATGGAACTTGTATTACATAAAAGAACGGTTTTTTTTATAGGCCTTGTTTTGTGTTTTCTCTAGGGAAACTTTGTATTGAGGTTGCTCCTACTTCCAAGACTGCTTTCTTATCCGAGGAGCTGTGTATAGGATGTGGTATCTGTGTTAAGGTACTTACGCCTAGGCTATATCTTTTTTCTACATTGAATGATTTTGTCTCCCTGATTTGTTGGTGCACCATTTTGCAGAAATGCCCGTTTGAAGCTATTCAGATTATCAATCTTCCTAAGGACTTGGAGAAAGATACAACCCATCGTTATGGTGCTAATGGTTTTAAACTGCACAGGTTAGCTTATCAACTTTTGTTTTTTTGCTTTGTGGAATCTGTTTGATTATCTGTCTTTAGAAATCTGAGGTATATATCTCGTCTTGCAGGCTTCCAGTTCCAAGGCCGGGGCAAGTCCTTGGTTTGGTTGGAACAAACGGTATTGGAAAATCTACAGCTCTCAAAATTTTGGCTGGAAAACTCAAACCAAATCTTGGCAAATTTAATGTAACTATTGACTCTCTCGCAAGTTTCTCTACCCCTTACGCATAGAGTGTGTGTACTCTGTAATTTATGTATGATTGATTTATTCTCCTACCTTTTGGGCAGAATCCTCCTGACTGGGAAGATATTTTAACTCGCTTCCGCGGGTCAGAACTTCAAAGCTACTTCATCCGAGTCGTAGAAGAGAATCTAAAGGTAGGGTGGAAACTATTCTTGATATTTATTCTTAAGGAAGATGCTCACTAAGCGACTCTGATCCCCCTTCTATGTATGACAGACTGCTATAAAGCCACAACATGTCGACCACATCAAAGAAGTTGTTCGAGATAATCTTGGCAAGGTGCTTGAGAAGCTGGACGAGAGAGGAATGGTGGAAGAGATTTGTGCTGATATGGAGTTGAACCAGATCCTGGAGCGTGAAGCAAGACAAGTATCTGGTGGGGAGCTGCAGAGGTTTGCGATTGCCGCAGTTTTCGTAAAGAAGGCTGATATATACATGTTTGATGAACCATCTAGTTACCTCGATGTGAGGCAGAGACTCAAAGCTGCTCAAGTTATACGCTCACTCCTCAGACATGACAGGTTTGATTTTCTCATCTTCTGAAACTCCTTTAGTTTGAGTTTATCTTCCTGAATAGGATAAATTTTGCTTACATCGGCTTCGCCATTTCGTTGTTGTAGCTACGTAATTGTTGTGGAGCACGACCTCAGCGTCCTTGACTATCTCTCCGATTTCGTTTGCTGTTTGTATGGGAAACCAGGAGCATATGGTGTCGTGACTCTCCCCTTTTCTGTCAGAGAAGGAATCAATGTGTTCTTGGCCGGGTTTATCCCCACAGAAAACTTGCGTTTCAGGGATGAATCTCTGACCTTCAGGGTAAAGCTTTTCCAATAACCTCCAAGAGAAGTGGTTGTCATTTTTGACTGATATAGTTTTTTTGCTTCTCTTTCCAAGGTTTCTGATACTCCACAAGAGACTGATGGGGAAGTGAAGTCCTATGCAAGATACAAATACCCAAACATGAGTAAGCAACTTGGGGGTTTCAAGCTGCAAGTTATGGAAGGGGAGTTCACAGACTCTCAGATTATTGTAATGCTCGGAGAGAATGGTACAGGGAAAACGACCTTCATCCGCATGCTGGTAAAATTCCTCTCCTTTGCTTTCTCTGCTCGTTGTGGTTAGACGTTAAAGGAAATGATATTTGTATCCTAATGCAGGCAGGCGCATTCCCACGTGAAGAGGGTGTTGACTCGGGGATGCCGGAGTTTAATGTGTCGTACAAACCGCAAGGCAATGATTCGAAGCGCGAGTGTACAGTAAGACAGTTGCTACATGATAAGATCCGTGATGCATATACGCATCCTCAGTTTGTGTCAGATGTAATAAGACCGCTTCAGATTGAGCCGTTGTTGGATCAAGTGGTAAAAACTCTGTCGGGTGGAGAGAAGCAGAGGGTTGCCATTACTCTATGCCTTGGGAAGCCCGCTGATATCTATCTGATTGATGAGCCAAGTGCGCATTTGGACTCAGAGCAGCGGATCACAGCTTCAAAGGTGATAAAACGGTTTATCCTGCATGCAAAGAAAACAGCGTTTATCGTAGAGCATGACTTTATTATGGCGACCTATCTGGCGGACAGAGTCATTGTGTACGAAGGACAGCCAGCCGTCAAGTGTATCGCTCATTCGCCACAGTCGCTGCTCAGCGGAATGAACCTCTTCTTATCGGTAATCTGACACTCTTTCAAGCCTTATTGTGTTGTAATGAATCAGTCTCTTTATAAAAGCGAACTAACTTGTTGTCCTTTGCAGCACCTGAACATCACATTCAGACGAGATCCAACAAACTTCAGGCCAAGGATCAACAAATTAGAGTCTACCAAGGACAAGGAGCAAAAGGCTGCGGGCTCATACTACTACTTAGACGATTGATTTGATCGGTGAGAGAGAGTGAGAGAGAGATGTAGCTTATGCATATGCCTGAAGACTTAAATTTACCCTTCTTCGGGAAGTTTACTACTACAGTAGTAGTTTGAGACTGAAACAGCCCCTTTGATTATTCTGTTAGTTTCGATAGTCCTTGTCTGCCGTCTGAAGTTGACTTTAAGCGTTAAATACTTAAAATAGATTTGATTGCGATTGTCTTATTCAAGTGATATCTTTGTCGTATTGTTCTGTTTTTCTTTTGTTTTAGTCAACTCGTGAAAGAGAGCTCTGTTTTCTCTGTATTAATGGTTTGCCTATGCATAGAACAAAACACCCCTTTTTAGGCTGATGTGTGCTAGAGAAAATGCAGAGAATGGTGTAAAAATGGGTTGAGAAAGATTTTCGGGAAGTTGTTTAATTGCCAAAATGTGTAGAAGTGAGAACATGTTCACAATTATGATAAGAAAAAAAGTCTTATGACTTAAAAAGAACTAGTTTTTGACCGTGCATACGCACGGAATTATTATTTGTGAAATTTAATATAATAGAAGTTTTAGTAATCCTTTCAATAAAATTTAGTTGTATATTATCAATTGATTTTTAGTAATTTTAACAATATAATATGGTAGTATAATATCAATTTAGATGTTAATAGGAAAAGTAACATTAATTTGTTAAAAGTAATATTGGTAAGTACTTTACAATATAAATTGGTTGAATTTTTATATTTTTTTATGTTACTCCTGAAAGTAAATGTAGTTATATGTTAAAAAAATATAAAAATATAACTTTTATAATCATGTAAAACTAAATAAAAAGTATAAAAAAAAATTGAAGATACCCTTTATAATATGTTAAAATGAGAAATAAGGCATTTTGTATTAGATAAAACAGAAAAAATAAGAGACTCCATAAAATAATGAGAATATTTGTGTGATTGTTTAAATAGTAACAACTAATGAAAATACTACGATAATTATTTGAAGAAGAGGAACTAATTATTCCGGTTTTTTTTTTTTTTTGAATTCTCGTTTGGTTTGACTGTTAAATTAAATAAAAGGAAAATAGATGGTTTAAAAAAATAAAAAGGAAATAAGGAGTTATTGTAGAAACCTCTTATCCTTTGTCGGCACAATTCTTTAGCCCTCAAATTGCGATGTGAGCCACCGCCTCCCAGACCATCCTCTCTCTTTCACCACCGTTCTTTTGCCATACCTCTTTTGTGTATATGGAATACATGAGCTACACATATAATCGACAAACCTTTGCACACAATACCCAATGAGCCTCAAAACATCAAATTTGACAACGGAGAAATTGAGTTGAAGAATATAAGACTCCTATTGTATATGCGACTCTCCTCGACGTGATGGGTATATCTTCTTCCATATTCAACTCTTCTCTTTTTCCTTCAATTTGTACAGTTATCAATTATTCTAATCTATGAGACTTCTCTGTAATCTCAATTCTATTGTATACTCGAATTGGTCTATTAGATGACAACCGATTTGAAATTTTTTATTCAGTTTTTATTCATCTATTCATTCTCTGATTACAGCTGAGATTTTCTTCAGTTTCTTTACTTACCTTCTGTTTGGGATCCAAATCTTTCACTCAATTTGTTTTATTGCTAAGTCTATCTATTTCTTGTTTTTAGTTCTGTGAATTTTTGACAAATTGGGAGTCAAAAGTATGACAAAATGGTTCAATTTGTTTTTCTCCTTCTTATATCTCTTTTTATAAAAGATTACTGGCTATTGGGATTGAAACTTAAACATTTATGTGGATGCAGTTGATATTGGTGTAGACATGCCATTGACATTATTGCAACTTCGTTCCACCTCTAAGGTACTTATCGTTGCTTTCTTTAACTTTTATAAAAGTAGCAAATAATTTAGAGTAAGAGTCATATAAACAGAAACAAATATAAACAGTAAGAGTCATAGGAAATGTGAAACATTAAACAGAAACAAATAAAACATAGCAACTGTGTTCTTGAAATAGAAAATAGGATTGCATTGATATATTATTCTACTTATTGAAGGACACCTAGAGCAGAACATGCATCTCTAAACGTAGGATACAAAATGCCATCAACAGTACGTAAATCTTCAAAACTCGTTGCACCTCTTCTATGTGTTAAAAGGATTCTCAAGTAAAACTGCTCACCAATAGCTGATGAACTAAATTGCATCTGAGTAATACCTGAAATTCTTTTACGCTTGGTCCATTTTTTAGTAATTTTGTTCCAAACAAAGTGTTTAGGAAACTCAATGTAAGTCAGCTGTCTTGCTTCTGTGTTGTTTGCGTTCATGTTCATCCACTCCAAAAGTTGAGAACCATGAGAGTAATAGAGAGACATCTTGGAACTGAAAAAAAAAGATTATAATTAATAAATTGTGTTAAGCAAAGATAACAGAATATAATAAAAAAGGAGAAACTAATTGATTCAATAACTTGTACATATGTTATCAAGCGGTGAATATCGTTCCCAGAGAAGTGAAAGAAGGAAAAGAAGTGAAGAACGATGAGAAGATTTAAGAATACTGTAAGTACAACTAACCTGGAGTTATATAGGAGAATAAATCTTTCCATGATATTTGCTTGTACGTAGTGGTGTTAGTGTCAGAATATTACGGGATTTTGGTTATAGGATTTTTTTGTTTTTGGTTTCTTAATTAAATTTTTATCTCAAAAATCCCACAATTAAATTAGCAAGGCGTTTAATACGCCGGCCATAACAAAGAGTTTTAGGCACGTATTAATTTTTGATAATTAAACACCTTCTTTGATGTGAATAAAACACGACCATTACATCATTAATATTAAATATAATTTCGAAAAATATATACATTTGACACCAAAGAGTACGGCATTCAGTTTGATCCTACTTTTCATGAAACTGGAATTTCAAATTTGAGTTGTTTTAACATTGCAAAAGATAAAGGATAAGCCATAAACACACTTGGTGTTGATTTCCAAGAATCGACTGGCGCTCTCCTTAAACATGAAAAATATGAAACTTACAGTTAGATAAATGTAAAGCAATGTAAGTTTGTAGGTCCAATAATTAGTGTTATATTAAAAACAGTAATATAAATAAGTAGAAAAATATGTATTACCTATAATCGTTATCTGATTTGTTGAAAAATCTCCTTAAAAACAACATTTGTTGTTTTTGTATCTCTGTTCCCATCCTCATCAAACAATTAGGATCTTCAGACCCCTTCTGCTTTTGACTCTTGACACGGAGACGTATAGTTGGCCGTGAGTAAATACCGGTCCTGGCAAATAGATCCCAACATGAGATAAACTCTGACCGTGGCTCTTGTTAATTGTCATTCCAAAGCATGGAGAAATAGGAAACTGAGTACGGCGAAATCGAAAAGGCAACTTCACATCTGTAGGTGTAAGTGCCATGCGGGGGATATAAACTCTCTCTTCATCATTGTCACCGTCGTCGTTTAGGCCGATAACTCTTGCTTCAGTGACATGTTCTCCCAGCTTTGTTATCTGCAATCTGGTCCCATTACACAATCCATTTTTTTGGTCAATGTTTCTTAAGAGCATAATCGGAACTCCTATCTTCAACTTGAGCACATGGTTTGGCAATCCCGAACATTTGATTGAGTTTAGGAATTCAATGGAGACATTCCCGTCTCTGATAGTAGAAGCATCTGTTGGGCATATTTTGTCACAACTAAAATATTCTTTGGTTTCTCCTGGTAGAATATCCATTCTATGATTGTGGATCTCCTCAACAACCTCATTGGTAGGACATAAGATAGCCCGACCCTTGAAAAAATTCACATCTTCCAGATTTTCAATCAAAGATGGATATATGGCATTCGTGATTGAATCTATAGGGTCAAGATTATCCAAAAGAAGCATGTCACCTGGAATATCGATCACAGCTTCACCATGATTTGGTTCTGAAAGCTTTCCATCTCCTAACTTTAGAATCCATTCTGAGAATTCTTTGATGGATTTAATCTCAGCAGGATCCGAATCAGTAGTAAGACGCATGTTTTTTGTCAGACGAAGAACATAGCAAAATCGCCATAATGATGAAGAGGTTAGAGAAGCTTGAACAATTTGCCCTCTACTCCCTTTAGCAATAACTGGTAGCACTTGTCAAAAATCACCACCAAAAACTATTGTTTTCCCACCAAATGGATTATAAGCATTACTAACATTAGCTGCTCTTGCTATATCTCTCATACTTCGATCAAAAGACTCAAAACAATGTTTATGCAACATTGGTGCCTCGTCCTAGATAATCAACATAGATTCCAATAGTAATCCAGCTAGATCACTATCAGCAGCAATATGACATGTTGAAGTTTCGTGTAGCTGTATTGGTATTGCGAACCCTGAATGAGCAGTTCTTCCTCCTTCCAATAATAAAGCTGCCATTCCACTCGAAGCAACATTGATCACAATTTTTCCTTTCGATCGGATATATGACGACAAAGTCTTCCAAAGAAAAGTCTTTCCCGTACCTCCAAATCCATAAACAAAATATACACCTCCACAATTTGATTCGACTGAAGCCAATATACTATCATAAACATTCCTTTGTTCATCTGTTAGACTTGGAAGCATATTTTGATGGTCTGAAGCAGCCTTGTCTTTGTCATAACACAACTCTTCTGTAATCAATTTGTTTGCTGAAGATGGGATACTGGTGTTGGCAGGAAATGGAAGTGAAGAATAAGTTTTGAGGCTACTTCCATTGGACTGTAAAAGCTTTTCAATTTCAAGCAAAGCTTGATTTTTTAACTGATCTGTGCTCATTTCCAGACCTATGAGTTTTCAAAATCAATGTTAGTGATCAAATTTTTTTTAAAAAAAAAGTTTATACGTGAAGATAAAATTTACTAACCTGGTTTTTCCTGAATTCTTCTCTGCATTTCTAAAATGTCTTCTGCAAGCAAATGCCATGTTTTTAACCAAACATGATTAGGTGATGAGAAACTATCAGAGGTTAGGAGCCTCACAAATAGTTGACGCATGTACTTAGCTGATCCCCATTGGCTGGCTTCTGCGATTGTATCAATATACAATTGGTCATCTTCAAGGAGACCAAGAGCTGCACATGCATCTTGATACCTTGGATACAAAATACCATCAACAGTACGTAAATCCTCAAAGCTGATTGCACCTTTGATCACCGTAAGAAGGATTCTCATGTAAAACTCATCACCAGCACATGGTGAGATAAAATGCATCCGACCAACAGCTGAATTTCGTGTATGCTTTGTCCATACTTTTTTGGTTCGGTTCCAAACAAAGTGTTTAGGAAATTCAATGTAAGTCAGTTGTTGTGCTTCCATGTTGTGTTGGTTCATTTTCATCCACTCTAAAAGTTGTGATGTATGATTCCCCGGACTGTTTAAAACATCATCAACATCATCATCATCCTCCATTGTTACATTTTGCTCCCCTTCTAAATGAAATGACAATCTTTGCACAGTTGTGCTGCTGTGATGAAGGTCAAAACCCCACATTCTCCATGTTGCTTCAACAGGCGATACATATCTTTTAAAGAGAACATATAATTAAGACTTATGTTAGTGAGTTAGGCTAACTAAAAAAAGACGTAGCTAAAAAAATAGTAAGGTTAAACAAATTACCTGCAATCGTAGTATTCCTTTATTTTGTCTATAACCTTTTCGGTACCTTCCACGTACCTTTGTTTATATATTTGAATAAATATTTGATTGCTCTGGTCTGGTTGCACCATTCTACATTTATATGGGCATAGTACTTTAGAAGCAGATAAGGGTTGTAGGGAATTACAAACCGATTATCTATGAGAATTCCATTTTTTTCCACAGTTCTCCCATCTTCTCTTCTCCTGTACACTGGGTAACCATCCTTGTTGATATACGTCTCTTTGCAGAATCCTTTTGGGAATTTTTTGGTGCATTTTCTTTTTTCCATGCACGGTGAACGTGGGTTTACTAACCCACATGGACCATGAATCATTAGTTCTTTAACTATTCCATGAAGGACATGGTTAGTAGCTTCATCAGGGATTTTAGCACATATGACTTCATCGAGATTNAACAAATTACCTGCAATCGTAGTATTCCTTTATTTTGTCTATAACCTTTTCGGTACCTTCCACGTACCTTTGTTTATATATTTGAATAAATATTTGATTGCTCTGGTCTGGTTGCACCATTCTACATTTATATGGGCATAGTACTTTAGAAGCAGATAAGGGTTGTAGGGAATTACAAACCGATTATCTATGAGAATTCCATTTTTTTCCACAGTTCTCCCATCTTCTCTTCTCCTGTACACTGGGTAACCATCCTTGTTGATATACGTCTCTTTGCAGAATCCTTTTGGGAATTTTTTGGTGCATTTTCTTTTTTCCATGCACGGTGAACGTGGGTTTACTAACCCACATGGACCATGAATCATTAGTTCTTTAACTATTCCATGAAGGACATGGTTAGTAGCTTCATCAGGGATTTCAGCACATATGACTTCATCGAGATTCTTTGTAGTAGCCAGTTTTGACCCACGCTTTAGCCATAACAAAATATGAGCATGAGGGAGACCTCTTTTTTGAAATTCGATTGTATATATCACTGTTTGGAAAAAAAATAGAAAAGGAGATGGATGAGAAAAAACATAAATATGTGAACATAATCTGTTAAAAATATAAGAATTATATGTAGGTAACCTGCGATTGATGGACCAAAANAGACTTATGTTAGTGAGTTAGGCTAACTAAAAAAAGACGTAGCTAAAAAAATAGTAAGGTTAAACAAATTACCTGCAATCGTAGTATTCCTTTATTTTGTCTATAACCTTTTCGGTACCTTCCACGTACCTTTGTTTATATATTTGAATAAATATTTGATTGCTCTGGTCTGGTTGCACCATTCTACATTTATATGGGCATAGTACTTTAGAAGCAGATAAGGGTTGTAGGGAATTACAAACCGATTATCTATGAGAATTCCATTTTTTTCCACAGTTCTCCCATCTTCTCTTCTCCTGTACACTGGGTAACCATCCTTGTTGATATACGTCTCTTTGCAGAATCCTTTTGGGAATTTTTTGGTGCATTTTCTTTTTTCCATGCACGGTGAACGTGGGTTTACTAACCCACATGGACCATGAATCATTAGTTCTTTAACTATTCCATGAAGGACATGGTTAGTAGCTTCATCAGGGATTTTAGCACATATGACTTCATCGAGATTCTTTGTAGTAGCCAGTTTTGACCCACGCTTTAGCCATAACAAAATATGAGCATGAGGGAGACCTCTTTTTTGAAATTCGATTGTATATATCACTGTTTGGAAAAAAAATAGAAAAGGAGATGGATGAGAAAAAACATAAATATGTGAACATAATCTGTTAAAAATATAAGAATTATATGTAGGTAACCTGCGATTGATGGACCAAAAAGGTTTTTGTTATGAATGTCGAAGATGAGATTATCTAACTTCATCTTGAATATTCGGGAGATCACGTCAGCCCTGTCTTCTGTTTTTAGGGCCCTTGCTTGTAGGTGTCTTGTAATCTCTGGCCATTTAGGATTGCAAGTGAATGTAATGAACAAACTCGAGTAGCCAATGTTTTGACAAACTGCCATTGCGTCCCTGTATTTTTCTTGCATATATTGTGGATCTCCCACAAAAGTTGATGGTAAGAGAATTCGCTTCCCACACTTATCAACATCTTGATTTTCACTTGCTGCAGAAGCTGCAACATTGTTGTACTTATTTGCCCGAAATAACTTTTGGTTTAGTCTAAGATATCCTATTCTTTCAGCTTTGATCATTGTAAATCCATCAACCAAAAACTGCTGAAAGAGTTTCCCAGAATGCAGAAGAGGATTAAACTGCCCATGACCTCAATGATTTTATAAGCAAAAAACTCTCGCATGCTTAGTCGAAACCGTGGGTTTCTCGATGTTGTGGTCGTCTTCTTAAGATACAGATCAATATGGTAACCGTCTTCTCCAATGGAAATAAAAGAGGATATTGTAAAGGAAGGTATGCAGGGTGAAGCTCACTTATCCTTGCCAATTGCTTAGTCTTTGTTTCCACAACAATATCTCTACCATCTAATTCAGTGTCAAAATATCCAACAAATAATGCAGCAATTTCAGAACTTGTTGGGAGCGTATATGTCTTGTCATGAACTTCATGCCCAGAAATCAATACAATCTTAACATCTATTGATTCTAATGAATCACCGAAACGATCCCTTGCAGTTCGAAGTATCTTATTATATGGATTGCACTCATATAGCATAGATTTAATTGCTTCGATAATATCAGCTCTTAGTGTTCTGGATTCTGTTGTAGGTGTTCTTCGTTTAAAACTACACAATTATAGAAATTGGATAGTTGATTCAAAACATTAGTATTTGTCGTAAAAATTCAAAAGTCGAATAATATTCATAATATAGATCCACTTTTAAGATTTAGTTAACATTATTACCTGAAAGCTGCTATTCTGTTGCTTATTTCATTTTCAGTATCAAATATATACAACTGTGCAAATGCAGGAGGAGTGCCTTCATTAGGTAGCAAGCTGCCTATTTGATGGAAGTTTTGACCATGGAGTCGAAAGATATATGGTTCACGTCCGTTGTTAACTGAAGCATCAATTTGTCCACCCATGGAAGTGAAAGCGAACATGGAATTATATGGCCTAATGTTCTCTTTGAAGTTTATGCTTACACTGTCAATCCCAAATATCAGTCTGAAGAGGATTGGAGGTAACATAGGAGGGGGGGGGGAGTTCAACTTTTCCGTGCATACAACACATTGAAAACTGTGGAGGTATTTGGTTTCTTCTTTTGTTAATACGTTCATTGTACCACATCAAAGCATTACAATGCTGACACAAATAAACTGCATCGCCATAGTCTTCATAACCTGTCAAAACAAAGAAACGATAGAACGGTAGTAAATTTATTGTTCACGTAAAGTTGTTGTAAATATTGCATAAAAAATAAAGCTTACATATTTGGCCAATATCTGTTGAGATGTTCTTTCCACTTGCTGAGTATTTGAGCTGCTACATCTGTATCTCTCTGCATTATTAATAATGAAGTGGACTTAGGGTTAGTCATACTTTATGCTGAATAGGCTGACTGATTTTCCTTTCTTGTGTGTGAATATTTGATGATAGTGTGTGAATATTTGATGATAGTCATACTTTATGCCTTGAATCGATTCAAATTCATACTTCAGTTGAGTTGTTTAGTAGAAAAGTTAAGTTAACTTACGGTTTGTAATGTTAGTTAGAGGCTGTTGTGATTGACTATTTCTGGATGATGCAAAAGAGGAGGTAGCACTTGAAACTGCATTTTCTGTTTTGTAGGATAACATATTGAATAGAAAGAGTTAAATAATATATGTTTCAGTTTAGGTTAAATAATAGAATGAGAATAAGTAACTTACCATCACTGAAGATTTTCTTTGCCTGTCTGCTGTTTACGTTTAACACTTGTTTCCCTTTCCTTTTGTTAGGACTCTGGCTATTCATTTTCTGAGCTTCGTCAGGATGAGTTACTTATAGATGAATCGGATCATTCTCTGCAAAAGGTATACATTTTTTCTAAAAAACTGAAGAAGATTATTATGAAAAATCTTTTGAGCATAAAAAAATTACCATCACAATATACTTTCTTTTCCTTCCTAGTGTTTGACAGCTCTTTCCCTTTCCTTTTGTTACAATTCTCGCTATTCATTATTGTAGTATGGTGGGATGAGTTAGATAGAAATAAATGAGTAGGATCATTCTATAGAAAAGAAAGACATTTGTATGTTCCTACAAAAGAAGATATGGAATCTATTATGAAGGACTGAAAGAGAATTCTACTTTTCTTACTATGAAGACAGAATATCGAAATGAATAAGAAAATGAGGGATACAGGTAGTTGCGTGAAAAGATGGGTATATTTTGGTTTAAATTTTTTTTGATAGACAGTTACACACAGGGCATGTTCGTGGTCCATATCTTTGGACGGTTACAGGTAACTAAAGTTCATTTATCATTTAAAATTAGTTTTATACGAATTCTGCATAATCATATTCCTAACGATAATATACTTTTATGTCTTATCTGTAAGGATGCTTCTGTAGTATAAAGGATATTTCTTTGGTTTTGTTTTAGAGGCTATGATGATGATCTCATCTAATAATTGTACTTCGAAGGTGTTGTTGAAAGGATTGCAGGTAAGCTCAAAAGATTTGACTTTATATTCTATAAACTGGATCGGAGTTTGACATTCAACAAGAATTGGATCGTAACAGTATTTCTTCAAGGCCACAGAACATTTGATTCTCCAGATTGAATTTACTATGTGGTTGTTGAGATTTTGTTTTACAGGTTCCTGGTTCGAACACAAATTGAGCTTCCATGAGATATATAGTCTAAGACATTGCTGGTTTAACTTTCAATAATGTTTTTATTTGTAATGCTTATACAGGTTTGTAATATATAAGTGGAGCTTATAGAGGTTTGATCTGAAATAGAATAAAATTTTGCTGTGGGAAATAAATAACAGAGTATTATTGTAACAACTGGAGTTCGCTTGGGTTAAATTTATTATATTTGGAGCTTCTATTAATCATAACTTGCAGCTTCAAACTTATTTGACGTATGTAAGTGGAGGTGAAACATGTTAGTGGAGGTGGCTTTGGTTAAAAGTGAGCTTCAAATTATTAGTTGAAGCTTCTATTGATCCTTACTTTTCAGCTGTTTGATTTTTTTACTAAGTAGGTAGATATTTGTTTTCCTATATCAAAAATAATGCCCAGATATGTTTAGTTTTAATTTTACTTAAAGCAGGAAAAAATCAAACGTCACAACATTACAGAATTCACACATATTTACAAACGTAGGAAGAAAAACTTAATAACTAAGTACAATATGGAATCGAGATCTGGAGAATTTTCAATTGATTTTTTCGAAGCTATGTGGTCCGATCACCGTCTATGTGAACTTCAATGTTCCTTCAGCCTTTTTTGACAACATTATCATCAACATTGCATGACGACAGAAACTTGTGTTTCAACAAAGCTGTAGAGTCAAACCTTTGCAAGGGATCTATCTCCAAACATTTGTTTAGAAAATCCTTTGCATCATCAAATAACCATGAAGGTATGCACGGCTTGAAAGAGCTATGGGCGATGACATCTTCGAGTTTCTTTCTGTCTAATACCTGGAATTCACTCCAAGGCTTCTTCCCAGTTAACATCTCTAACACAGTGCATCCAAATGACCAGATATCAGCAGCATAATCCAAAAGACCTTCTCTTAAAACTTCAGGAGACATGTACAATAATGTTCCTCTTTTATGACCACTACCATCTCCATACTCATCTGAAGTTTTTCTTAACGCTAACCCAAAATCGGCAATCTTTGGTTCAAAACCATTAGACATAGAACGGGTTACTTGAGGTTTAAGTAAAATATTACCTGGTTTAATATCACAGTGGATAATCTTCATTGAGTGTATATAGCTGATACCTTTGAGGATATCTGTAGAAAATAGCTGAACATCATTTTCCACCATCCCCTTTCCTCGAAATTTAAGAAAGTCTGCAATTCTTCCTCCAGAACAGTATTCAAGAATCAAATTATAGTCGCTTCCGTTTGGTCGAGTTTTTGACATCGTTATTTTGCTACCATAGCATGAAATAACATATGGAGAAGAAAGCCTTGTGAGTATTTGTTCCTCATCAATAAGGCTTGATGAAAATGTAATGGATGAGCATTTGATTGCCATCTTTAACGGCAAACCATCAGTTTCTACATCGGTGTTTTGCTTGGCTAAGTAAACAAAACCATGAGCACCTTCGCCAAGAGAGTGACAATGAATCCATACAGAACCATCAGGAGATTGTTCTGTTTTTGAGCGTTTGGAAACAGAGGCTTCAAATGCTTCACGACTTATAACCTTTATGCTGCTACCAAATTGATCAGAATATGTTTGTGGTGAAGCAATGACACATGTTGGAGAAGCAACAACTTCGAAACTCTTCGATAGTTTGTAAACGGCAGCTTCAAATGCTCTTTGACTAATGATCTGTACGCTGCTCTCACTTGAACTCTTATTAGTTGGTGGTGCGGCCACAACTCGTTTCCTTTTATTGGATGTGATCTCCATAGACTTATCAACTAAGGTTTTCGTCTTAGTCTACGAAAACAATATAAGTAAATATCAGTGGAATGAAAAAAAACACTAAAAAAGTAGAATTTGAAACATATGAAGAAAAAAAGAAAGGAACGAAGAGAATGAAAGACACAGAGGCACAGACAGAGCCAAAGGGAGGAAGGGATGTAGGGGAAACTTGATAACTGTTTTTATACTTGTGTTAAAACAGTTTGCCGGAAAAAAAACTATTTGGAGGCGGTTCTAAGTATCCAAAGATCGTGCAATTCGTGGTGTTGTGTTAGAGTAAATTTAGGGATTATATGTTATTATAATTACCATTTTCTTTCTATAATAATTATATGGAAAAGTTATTTGGTTTTGCATGCATACAGTTTCATTATAGGAAATATTAACAATCATGTGAGTTTGTTAAATGCAATGACGTAAACTTATTTAATATTTTATAATTGAAGTTTGAAATAGTTTAACTCTAGGCGATAAAATCAGATTTTACAACGACTTCTGGTCTTGTGAGCATAACCTTTGAAAGTTCATAGTTATTAATTGGATACATTAAGGAAAGTTAAAAGAAATTGTTTTAAAAAATGACAATGTTATTGATTTTATATTGATTTTAACATAATATTAATTTCACTTTGTCTAATAAATGTCCTAAATATTTTGAAATAGATAGAAGAACTTTAATATTAGAAAAAAAAAACTTAATTTACATAAGTAGTTACAAACATAGAGGTACTAAATAAGTCATAGTTAAATAAAAAGAAGCACAAAGGGATGCATTACATTAATGGAAAAACAATCAAAGTGACATAACATATTAATTTCTCGTCTTTTGGGAACCAACTACGTCGATGCTTTTGCTTTGCATGATGTTTCCTGAACTTTACCAAGTGTTCCAACCTAACAATTGTAAAGGAACTTAATTCATATTTTTAAAATGACAAATATGACTTTTAAGTATATTATGCTTTTGTATGCAACCTTAGATGTTGATTTTTGCTTTGTTGATGATTCTTGAACAGCATCAACGACATCATCACGTCCTCGTTTTGTGCTTGGAGTAAGAGGAGAAGACAGAGGCAATTCAATATCTTTTGTTTCTGAAAAGATATTTTCCATCTGCAAATATTGGAGAAAACTTTAATATATATATCAGAGAGCTATAGTAATAACTTAGTATGTAGAAATATGAAAACTATATAACCTGAATAGCGTTTGACATGCTTGAAATGATAGATACTTCAGATAGAGTTTTCTCCTTGTACATGTAAACCGAGTTAATAAGGATGTTTCCATTCACAACTAAGACAATAATACAAATACAATAACTACCTCTGTAACAACGTACCTTGAAGATTAGATTATCTTGAAATTTCTAAACAGTTTGTGGTTTTTCAGTCAGTTTAACAACTTTGAAGCTTGATTGTGGATTCTTTTTTTCAGTACCTTTGACATTAACAATCCAAACAATTTCCCTTCTTTGTAACTCAATGAGATCTTGAGGAATTTGACCTTGACGGTTAAACTACAAAATAAATTAGAGAAAAAAGTTTGGTTATAAGGTGATAGTTATATCTGTAAAAAAAACAAAAAAAAAACATGTTTGGACCATGACATAGAGTTGTATTTAAAAAATGCAAAACACACCTGAAGTTGCTGTTCAAGCAATTCATAGGCAGACTTATGAATAAGTTGCATAACTTCTCTATCAAACAAAAGGAAGGTAGCGGTTGCAGCTGTATGATCAACAACTTTAACATGTACTTTGTACCTAAGAGGAAGACAAAGAAGGCTGATATTTTAATCTTTGTGATATGCAAGTGTCATACTTTATTAAATTGTTAAGGTCAACATTACCTTATACTTGTTGAAGTTTCTTCTTTGTTGCAATGATCACATGAATACTTGTTGAGGTCAAGTGCTTATGTTTCTGGATTAAAATAGGGCATGGCCCTCTTGAAACATTGTGTGCATCCAACATAATACCATTCAATGTCTTTTCGAAATTCCAAAATTCATGCAAAAGTAACGCAAGTATTTTTCTGACAATTTTAAAAATCAAATAAGTATATATCAACTTTATATTAAATAGACTTGAATATGAAAACAAATACCTGAGAGGTTTTAGTAATCTGATCAATAGATTCACAACTGCTTAATGGGAAAGAATCTTCAACTTTGTTGCTCAAATCAAGTGTCATGAGTTGAGAAACTCTATGAACATCATTTGAGTCTCTATTGCCCAGCCTGAAGTGTTTTGTTGAAAAAAAAGAAGATAATATGAAGATTTTTCCTTTTAACAAAGTATTTCCTTAGAAAATTTTAAACAAATAAATGACTTACTGCTTTTTAAATTCAGCAATCTCAGATAGGTCTCCATCAAGAAACAACTTTGTAGAGAATCTAGAATTTTGAACAGATACTTTACCTATATATAAAATAATGTTTTGTTAAAAGGTCGCATAGAGAAGAGTTCATATTATAAATTAGTAATAAGATTGAATTTGTTACCATTAAATTTTTTGATCCTCATAAGACTCCCAAGTAATATTATAGGACCTGCAGTTTTTTTGGTAACAT
>NC_025685.1:5696232-5744071 GCF_000633955.1 Camelina sativa | reverse complement strand
TAACAAAGTATTTCCTTAGAAAATTTTAAACAAATAAATGACTTACTGCTTTTTAAATTCAGCAATCTCAGATAGGTCTCCATCAAGAAACAACTTTGTAGAGAATCTAGAATTTTGAACAGATACTTTACCTATATATAAAATAATGTTTTGTTAAAAGGTCGCATAGAGAAGAGTTCATATTATAAATTAGTAATAAGATTGAATTTGTTACCATTAAATTTTTTGATCCTCATAAGACTCCCAAGTAATATTATAGGACCTGCAGTTTTTTTGGTAACATCAGTATATACATCTTCAGCGTGATTCTCCCATAAAGTACACTCCATGATAGTGTCACTACAAGAGAAATCAAAAAATTTATGGAAAGTGAACAACGCCATATGGTGTACAGTTTATAAAGAGAGACATGAAGAAGTGTGAAACTCTCCAGCAACTTCACTTACCTTAGATCTTTTAGCTGAATATCCAACATCTTTGACTTCTGTCCAGAACAATCTTTCTCAGTAATCTGACTCATACCAACAACTTCTCCAATAATATCTGGGAAAAAAATGGGAATCAGAATGCTTAAATAAGCAGAAAGGAATATATTGTCAACATTTTTCCTTTTAAATAAACTTTACTGTGAAAGATTGAGCTCCACTTGAAAACGATAAAGGATTTGTTAATCTATTTAAGAGTAAAGTGACATGTAGAATAGCAGGAGGATACATACCGAAGAATACATCATCCACATTGGATTGAGTTGAAATCTCTGAGAAAGAATAACAGTTGAAGCGAGATATACTTGGGATCTGATCACACGGCTTCACCCATGTAGTAAACATGAAATTAATCTTGTAAGGATGTACAGTTCCCTTGTAGTCACCAAAGTTATCACGAACTTCAAAATTCATGATATCACAAAACCTTCCTTCACCAATCCTTTTTGAATTTTCTAACTAAAGTGT
This sequence comes from Camelina sativa, assembly GCF_000633955.1. Classification (NCBI taxonomy): domain Eukaryota; kingdom Viridiplantae; phylum Streptophyta; class Magnoliopsida; order Brassicales; family Brassicaceae; genus Camelina; species Camelina sativa. The sequence continues at coordinate 5,743,118 of NC_025685.1, read as the reverse complement.
TTTTCACTGATGCTTGAATTTGATCCTCTTGTCATGATCAAAAAATATTTTGCAAATTTTTTGAAGTTATTCGATTGTGATTTGAAAAGACTATAATGTATTACAAATTTTAAATAACTACGCATACTTACCTTTGCATCCACCAGAATTGCTTCAATACCCAAAATAACTCGAGGTTTGTCTTTTGGATAAAAATTCCATGTCCTGACTATTAGAACTCTGATCTTCCATTCTCTTTTTAAAGAATTTAGATTAGAGAGATGAGTAAAATCAAGAGGCATGTTGCAGCTGAAATAATAGAAATCAGAATTAATATGGATAGAAGAAAAAATTAATGGATATGATCAAAAGATAAAGAACTTACACCCGTCAGAACTGTTGTTTTGAAAAGAATTTAATTTTGTTCAGTTGAAAGAGGTTTTGGAAGGGAAGATTGGGGCATTATTTTTTTTTTATAAAAGAGGTTTTGAGGAAATTTTTTTCTGCGATTAGAGTATGTTACAAAACATTTATATAGAAGATGGAATTTGTTGTAACCACCATGAACGTGGATCTGTTAGTGGGAGTGAAATTAGGATTGTTTTTCAGTTGTGTTTGTCAGTTCTGTTTCTCGTGAAACAGAGGAGAGGAAGAGGAAAGGGTGAATGACATAAAATCATAGTGGACTTAAGGTTATTATTTCAAATATGTTTGATGGACTTAAGCTTATTCCAATAATTATGTTTGATGGATTTCTTTGTGGGCTTTATATATTTTTATTTTATCCAAAAATCCAAAAAGCTAATAACTACTATTACGTTTTTTTTGTTTTTAAGAGGATTATTTATGAGTTTTTCTGATTTGGAATTTGAGAAACTATTTTTTTTTTTTATTAATTTTATTTCAAAATATCTGATGTGGCACAACCTTAGTGGACATATGACTTGTGCTTTATAGCATAAAGGATAAGTTAAAATTTTATATTTTGTTTTCGGAATCAAGTAGTATGAAATTTGTTTAAAGGAATTGTATCTTTTTTATGGAAAAACACAAAACAAGATAGTATTTGGACTAATCGTGGAAGAAAAAAAAAACAGAGAAACAAATAAATGCAATTGGGCCACGATGACCAAATATAATTAAGCCCAAATAAAACAAATAAAAGACATTAAAAAAAAAACTTAAAACGCACGTGGAGGAGAGAATCAATCGTATTCTTCCTTTGGATCTGGTTTTTTTAAACCAGCCAACGAAGAACTTGCAGGGCCTGACTGATTATTTGTTTATCCTGACTTGTGGACCAGTTGAACAAAAAGGATAGTAAAAATACACATGTGAACTACATAAAGTCATAAACACAAGGGAAAGCTTTACAAATCAGATTCTTTTATGATATTCTGACTCACTTAACCAATAAACCGTACCGAATTGGCTTGATGGGTTCTCTTAGTATATCCTACAGAAAGTCCAATACGACCCAAATAAAAGAAAAAATATATAATACTGTATAAGAATTTTGGACTTCTCTTTTAAAAAAGCTTGTGAAGTTTGAACATGTTTGATTGATGACTTCAGCATTTTATTGGGTTGGTAGTTGATTAAGACCCGCCGGGCAAATTTTATGGTTTAAAGTTTAAACCATATAATACCTCAATATAATTTATTTTTTTTATATAATATTTATTTAATCAATTTAATTAAATATTTTTATTCTCTAATACCACCGATAGTGTTAACAAAATAATGAATTGATATTTTACCTATATAACACTAAATTAATAATATTTTAAATTTATAAATATCAACAAAACCCGTCTCGAGATATTTTAACTTGCACCATATCATCTTAATTTTTAATATTTATTGTTTCGTATTATAAATATTAGATTGAGTTGATATGTTATTTATTAAGATTGTAACTATTTACATTTTATAAGATTGGTGCTTCTTATAAAGTTTAAATATTTATAATACTTAGAATTCTTAAAACGGTTGAGTATTTCTCATATTTGAAGTTTCGTAAAAGTTTTAATATATTATTAATATTTTAAAGGTCTTCTAACTTTTTTAAAAGTTGAAATATTTATAATATTTGAAACTTCATAAACGTTTAAATATTATTAATATTTTACAAAGTTTAACTTTCTAAATATATATATAATATTTATACTTTTTATAAAATATAAATATTTATAATATTTATACTTTTTAAAAATCTTTAAAATAAATAACTGGAATAAACCAAATAATTTTTTTTTTAAGTTTAAATGCCTGATAAATTAAACTTTCCATTCATTTGTATTATGAATCATTTTGACCCCTTTTATACTATGACTCCAAACTATTGCCCAATTTTTTAGGCGATATGAGATATTGTATCCGTATTTTATATTCATCTATTGAATAATATATGTCTGTTTTTAAAAATTTGTATAACATCATATGCAGGAAAAAATCACAATTTTTATTAACTATATGTATTATATAATAATTCAAGATAATTTAAATATAAATTCAAACAAAAATGAAAGGGAATCATATATTTATGTTTGAGTGAGGTATAAAGATTCTCTTTTTTTTTTAAATCTTATTTATAATTAATTTTGAAATTTTTGGTAATTAATATTTAAGTCAATGGATTGAATGTTAATTGTTTCCAAAATGATTTTTTGTCAAAAATTTCTGCAAAAATACTAGTATAGATTTTTTATTCATCTATTGAGTAATATATGTTTGTTTTTAAAAATTTGTATCATATCATATTCAGGAAAAAATCACAAGTTTTATTAACTAAATANTAAGAATTTTGGACTTCTCTTTTAAAAAAGCTTGTGAAGTTTGAACATGTTTGATTGATGACTTCAGCATTTTATTGGGTTGGTAGTTGATTAAGACCCGCCGGGCAAATTTTATGGTTTAAAGTTTAAACCATATAATACCTCAATATAATTTATTTTTTTTATATAATATTTATTTAATCAATTTAATTAAATATTTTTATTCTCTAATACCACCGATAGTGTTAACAAAATAATGAATTGATATTTTACCTATATAACACTAAATTAATAATATTTTAAATTTATAAATATCAACAAAACCCGTCTCGAGATATTTTAACTTGCACCATATCATCTTAATTTTTAATATTTATTGTTTCGTATTATAAATATTAGATTGAGTTGATATGTTATTTATTAAGATTGTAACTATTTACATTTTATAAGATTGGTGCTTCTTATAAAGTTTAAATATTTATAATACTTAGAATTCTTAAAACGGTTGAGTATTTCTCATATTTGAAGTTTCGTAAAAGTTTTAATATATTATTAATATTTTAAAGGTCTTCTAACTTTTTTAAAAGTTGAAATATTTATAATATTTGAAACTTCATAAACGTTTAAATATTATTAATATTTTACAAAGTTTAACTTTCTAAATATATATATAATATTTATACTTTTTATAAAATATAAATATTTATAATATTTATACTTTTTAAAAATCTTTAAAATAAATAACTGGAATAAACCAAATAATTTTTTTTTTAAGTTTAAATGCCTGATAAATTAAACTTTCCATTCATTTGTATTATGAATCATTTTGACCCCTTTTATACTATGACTCCAAACTATTGCCCAATTTTTTAGGCGATATGAGATATTGTATCCGTATTTTATATTCATCTATTGAATAATATATGTCTGTTTTTAAAAATTTGTATAACATCATATGCAGGAAAAAATCACAATTTTTATTAACTATATGTATTATATAATAATTCAAGATAATTTAAATATAAATTCAAACAAAAATGAAAGGGAATCATATATTTATGTTTGAGTGAGGTATAAAGATTCTCTTTTTTTTTTAAATCTTATTTATAATTAATTTTGAAATTTTTGGTAATTAATATTTAAGTCAATGGATTGAATGTTAATTGTTTCCAAAATGATTTTTTGTCAAAAATTTCTGCAAAAATACTAGTATAGATTTTTTATTCATCTATTGAGTAATATATGTTTGTTTTTAAAAATTTGTATCATATCATATTCAGGAAAAAATCACAAGTTTTATTAACTAAATATATTGTAGAATAATTCAAGATAATTTAAATATAAATTCAAAAAAAAATGAAAGATAATCATATATTTATGTTTGAATAAGGTAGAAAAATTTTCTTATTTTTTAAAAATCTTATCTATAATTAATTTTGAAACTTTTGGTAATTAATAATAAAGTAAATGCATTGAATGTTAATTGTTTCCAAAATGAATTTTTTGTCAAAAGTTGTTCCAAAAATACTACTAGTATATATGCACAATTTAATTATTCAATTAAAAGCTCAGTATTCAATTATTTTAATCACTAATCCTTTCTTTCTTCTTTTTTTTTTGTTTTGTTTGACCTATCATAATAATAAAACCGTGATTAAGAAACTAATTAATTATAAAAGGATTATAAAAACAGAACACATTGATATCGGATGGTCCCGAATCTTCAGCAAAATATTCGATTCTGATACGACCAACTGACTAACCCTCCCATTACATACACGTTTTTTCTCAAAGATGAAATTTTTGGATTCCTTCCCATTTAAAATCGTGCTTTTATTCTGAATCTTCCACAATCTCTCTCTCTCTCAAAGAAGAAAAAATAAATAATGGCAAATTCGGAGACATCGAGATCGAGGCACGAGCTACCATTAACAACCTCTGACTCAAGCGGCAACAAAGCAACCACTGCTAAGAAACTGACTTTGGTCCCTTTGGTTTTCCTTATTTACTTTGAGGTCGCTGGTGGTCCTTTTGGTGAAGAACCGGCTGTTCAAGCGGCTGGACCACTTCTAGCTATTCTCGGTTTCCTCATCTTCCCTTTCATTTGGAGTGTCCCTGAGGCTCTTATCACCGCTGAACTCTCCACTGCCTTCCCTGGTATTCACAAACTTAATCCCAAACCCTACAAAGATGTTCACTTTTTTTTTTTTTTATCTCTAAGAACACTACTCTTATCCAATCTGAGTTTAAAGGTTAACACTTTATTCAAGAACTAGGGTTGTAAAATTTGTAATTGGGATCCAAATTTTGAAACTTTGTATTCAGGCAACGGAGGGTTTGTGATATGGGCACATCGGGCTTTTGGCTCTTTCGCTGGCTCTATGATGGGTTCGTTGAAGTTCCTGAGTGGTGTGATCAACGTTGCTTCGTTTCCAGTCCTCTGTGTCACTTACTTGGATAAGCTATTCCCTGTTCTTGAATCCGGATGGCCTCGGAATGGTTGCATATTCGCTTCAACTGTGGTCTTATCTTTCCTTAACTATACTGGTTTAGCCATTGTGGGTTACACAGCTGTTGTTCTCGGTCTAGTGTCTCTCTCGCCTTTCCTTGTCATGTCAGCTATGGCAATCCCTAAGATCAAACCTCACCGTTGGGGTAGCTTAGGAGACAAGAAAAAGGATTGGAATCTCTACTTCAACACACTCTTTTGGAACTTGAATTTTTGGGACAATGTTAGTACTCTTGCAGGGGAAGTGGATAAGCCTCAAAAGACATTCCCGTTGGCGCTTCTTATCGCTGTGATCTTCACTTGTATAGCTTACTTGATTCCTCTTTTCGCTGTCACGGGTGCGGTCTCAGTAGACCAGAGCAGATGGGAGACAGGGTTCCACGCTGAAGCAGCTGAGATGATTGCAGGAAAATGGCTTAAAATATGGATTGAGATTGGCGCTGTCTTATCAAGTATAGGACTTTTTGAAGCTCAGTTAAGCAGTAGTGCTTATCAGCTGGAGGGTATGGCAGAACTAGGGTTCTTGCCTAAATTCTTTGGTGTACGATCGAAATGGTTCAACACTCCTTGGCTCGGGATTCTACTCTCAGCTCTCATGTCTCTCGGGTTATCGTACTTGGACTTCACCGATATCATATCCGCAGCAAATTTCTTGTACACATTAGGGATGTTTCTAGAGTTTGCATCTTTCATTTGGTTAAGGAAAAAACTACCTGAGCTAAAGAGACCTTACCGAGTTCCGCTGAAAATACCAGGGCTAGTGATTATGTGCTTGATACCTTCAGGGTTTCTAGTACTGATCATAGTGTTTGCTACTAAGATCGTCTACCTTATTTGTGGTTTGATGACCGTAGGAGCAATAGGTTGGTACTTCTTGATCAATTACTTCAGGAAGAAGAAGATCTTCGAGTTCAACGAAGTTAATGATGATCTTGACTACAATGTCAACGGAGAAGAACATCCCAAAGTTGATGATCACGAATCATGATAAGAGCTTAAACAGAGGATCTTATATATCAACTTTGAGATAGGTTTTCCAATTAAATGTAAGTTCTTGCTTTTGTAACATTTTTAGTTTGATAAAGGAGAAATTGTATTTTGATCAGTGATAGTTATACAAGACAATACTGAACAGAGGCTCAAGAAGACATCAGATCTGTCCTCTTGCTTTCTTCTTTATTCACACACACACAAAAACACAAACAGGAAACAAAACAAGAAAGTTTGACTATGATCAGATCTTGGCGTAATCGACGGTTTTCTTCCCGTCGTGTGCCTTCCTGAAGAAGTACTTGACGTAATCAGAGTAGACAACGTCTCTGTAGATCGGTTCCTCTCCGTTTGCAATCACCTCAGATAGTGGACCAATCACAGACTCTGGTTTTGGATTCACAAAGATAGGAACAGAGATTCTGTTATTGTTACCATTGGCTAAGACACGATGCTCCACGCTCTTGTACCGACCATTGCTCAAGATCTGCATCGCATCTCCGATGTTGATCACAAAAGAATTGGGAACCGGTGGCACGTGAACCCAGTTCCCTGACGCTAGAGAACGAACGTGTAGACCACCGATCTGGTCTTGTAAGAGAATGGTGAGAGAAGAGACGTCTGAGTGGCGACCAACACCTACGGTTAGGTCAGGGTTAGGGCAGATGGGATAGTAGTTGAGGTTGATCCGAATGGAACCCATGAAGAGTGACTCTTTCGTCTCGTCTAGCTCTTTAACGTTGAGATTCTTACCCAAATACTCTAAAAGCTTCCTCACCATCTTCTTTGACTTGTTCATGTACTCCAAAGTTTCATTCCTGCAAACAAAAACAACAAATCAAGAATTATATATATAGAATCAAATCAATGATTACAAAGATTGAAAAATTGTGAAACTCACCTGCAAACATCAGGCCAGAACTGTTCAGCTTCAGCATCAGAGACGTAGAAGAGACTAAGATAGTCTTTCCACTCAAGAGCTTTCTCTGCAAGAGGACTAAAACTAGTCCCAAACCTAACAGTCGACGACAAAGAATTCTCCTTTGTGAACTTGCTCTTCTCCTCCACAGGGAGATTAAAGAACCTGTGAGTCGCAGCCTTGACTTCATCAAGAACTTCCAAAGGAACTCCATGGTTGACCACCTGAAAGAAACCCCACTTCTCAGCAGCATCACAGACAGCTTCAGCGACTTTGCTCTCATCAGGGTTGGACATGTCGATCACGGGGATCGCTTCGTCTGTCTCGTTGACGAATTTGTTGATGAGTCGTTCTTCAAGTGGCTGAATGTATTGGTCTGGAAGAGATTTGATTCCTGTTTCTGATAAACCCTTTACACCATTTCCTTTGTGGACTACGAAGTCGGTCACTTCAGCTGGGTTTGAGAATTGGGATGTGGAGAGTGTTGGAGCCATCGGAGCTTTTTTTTTTTGGGTTTGTTTGCTTAAAAAGACTGAGACTTATTGGATTTTGATTGTGAAGATTAAGTTACCAGAGAGAGGAGAGGGTATTTAAAAGATTAGATTGAAAGAAGAGAATGCAATCAGCTGATGACCGAACAACCTCTATGGCTCTCACCATGCTTCTGCCGTTTATTTTTATTTTTACTTTTCTTCCCGCGTTTATTCCTCTATTTAAATATACCTATTTGTATTAATTAATACTTTGGCTTTGGAATATTTGATTTGGGTTATTATTGTAGGATTATTACTAAACTATGTTAAATACATAAAAAAACAGTACATGTTGTCATGTTGTTAACAACAACAACAAATGACTAATTTCTCGTTATTAGCCAAGGCTCCAAGCTTATTGGCTGATCAACTGTATTTTTAATGATATTTTTAGAGTGCAACTTATACAAATAAATGAATGCAAAACCTACCAGAAAATTTCAACATAATAGAGGTAAATCAGTTTGACGTGATGACACGATGAACATGTGTGTTGTATATGTGGTATAATTAACATTATTTGTTGGTGCAATTGTGTTTCCAATTATTGCTTAAAAAGTACATTAGCTCGTCGTGACTGGTATATTCAAATGAAATTCAAAAGACATCTAGGGATGCTAATTGTTTTAGTTTCAATTACTTGTTTTTGGATGAGTAACTCGATCCAATCAAAAACAATTTGGAAAAGGAAATAAAACTACAAATATAAAGTTGAAAAAGCTAACTATTACTAAATTTCTACTTGGAGAATAATTAACTCGATTTGAGTATATATATTAGTATTGCATACTGTATGTCTTCTCAGTGAACACACATATACACTATATGTTTTAGTGATTCCAATATTTTTGTAAGTGCCATTTGTATTAAAACATTGGCCAAAATGTGCATGTGCAGATACTTTAACGCATTCAACAACCAAACATTAATATTTGGTAATTTGAGCAAGTGAGCACTAATTAAATTGATTAAAAAGGCATAGTATCGCGATAATTGATTCTAATTATGCAATATAATAGTAGTATTCATGAGTCATGACTCGGAAGGAGTGAAATACCAACGGTCCTCGATTGATTTGTTAGGTTATTTTTGGCTTGGTTAGGTTGGTGAGTTCATATAACAATACTACTTGTTAGTCTTTCTAATTTTTCCTTTTCTTTTTTTTGTATATACTAATTAGAGTACCATGAATCAAAATACTTAAGAAATCCAACAATCCAATGCATTTGACTAATTATAAGAGTTCATACATCACACATATATTGACTTTTTGTCAAAAAAAATTAGTTAGTGTGAACTTGTTATTTAGCATTTAGCAATGATAATTGCAGAATCAAATTTTGTCATATTTCGACCTCATAACTAAGTATTTTATGATGATTGTCAACAACAAAAAAGTAACTATGTCTAAGGACTTCAGTGGCTATCCCTTAAATAAGTATATTTTTCTTTTACTTAAAAAAAAGTACTAGTCTCTGTGTAATTAACGTAGTCGTACACATTACATCGTAGGAAAAGATCAATTAGTTTTATCGTGACTTTATATAATAGCATTACAGAAGATACTTGCATAATGAATATAAGCAATTTGGTTATCTTTGTGGTAGGTGGAGAAGCGTGGGACTAGGCATGGTTCTTGTTGCGGCCACCACTATAAACGGCTTTTTTCTCTTCACCTACTTAAAATGGGCCTTTTAAAAGCCCAAATATTTCGTTTGCATTAGGCCATTAACAAAATAACTAACGTGCCACCACAAACAGTCGAGAATTTAGACGAATATTATTAAGCTGTAGTGTGTGACTGTGTGTATTACACAGGCTTTAGTCAAAACCAAAAAGCCGAAAGAATATTAATACTTTTTTTTTTCTTTTGTAATTTCTTGTTAAACAAGAAACTAAATAAACAAATGAAATGCTACTCTGTTACAGTAAAAAAGGGAAAAAATAATACAAAAGAATTTCTAAGTCACATCATCTTCTCTATTCACACAAAAAGAATAGATCAGATCGAGAATAAAAAAACTTATGAATGTGCATCAGTTAAGAATTTGTGAGTGTAATAAATCTGCCGGTAGTGACATTCCTCGCCATAACGGTGACATTTGGGGCGTTTGCATTTGTGATGACGATGAGAAACATAGCCTTGAAACAGAAGCACTTCTCGGAGATAAGTTCACTTGTTCTAGTGCTTGAAACTGAAGCTCTGATGGATAATCTCTTACACAACCGATCCTTGGTCCTGCACCTGTTGTCCATTTGCATGATAGTTGTTTCCCGAGTTGGAAAGATCTAGTTTCCTTTTTTGAATTGATCCTTTTTAGGATTGATTCTTCTGTGACCTTCACTACTTCACTCTCCTTGGTTTCTACCTCTTCTCCTCCTCTGGGTGAGCTCTGCTCTGAAGGCACTGACTCTTGTTCTAAGTCAAACATCTCTTCCTCTTCCTCTTCATCGTCACCCGAATCGTAGTCTTCTGATACTTTTGTTAACTTTGAACCCGCGGATTGGACTTCATCGCCTAATGTGCTAAAAGATTCCATCTTTTCCGGTGTCTCAAGATCACTTTGCTTTCTTGACATGGACTCAATTCTCACAAGAGTTTGCTCTTCTCCAATTGGATCAGCCTTATCTTGAAAGACAATGGTTTTCTCAGCTTCCAAATCCTCTTCCAAAGAATGGTTTCTCATATGAGTGCTTCTCTGTTTGTATAAAGAGAACTCATCTTCATCTGTAGGACTCATCTGAAACACAGCAATAAACCACTTATAAGAACATAACCCTCAACAGCTTCCAGCTAAAACAATGAATGAGTCTATTTCTCTTACCTTTACATCAGTGATATCGACATTGTTCTCTCCTAGAAAAGAGAGAAAGTCCATGAAATTCTCAGCTGTAGGTTGATAATGTCCACTGTGTGGCCAAACAGCCTTGAGAACACCATCCTCAACAACTAATCTTCCTGCAGCGACAGTAGCTCCTCCAGCTAAGAAGCTTGAATGTTGAAACGTACCCTTCTTCTTCTTCCCAACATATAACACTTTAGATGTGCTGAGCACAAAAATCCATTTGGATTCACTATCTTCCATATCAGAAGTTTGAAGAATCTCTCCGCTATGCTTGTAGAAGAATTTGCCGTCTTCCACAACCACCTCATAAGCTTTTCTTTCCATCTACACAAAACATATACATGACAACAATAAGAAACAAGTTCTAATTTCTTAGCGTTATTACTTGTTAAGCAGAGATAAAGGGATAGATACTAACCGGACCAAGGTACTTGATGCATTGTTGTTGAAGTTTCAACCTCGGACATTTCTCCACAAGATTTACTTCTTTCCCCTCGCCGATATCTAGCCTGTAACATTTGAATCAAACCCATGACTAAGTTTAGTTTCTTGATCTAGGACAATAAATGTTTAGCAGGAATGGGATAATAAGTCGGTGAGAGAAGTAATTACCAGTAGAAGAAAGGTTCTCTACTCTGACAGTGGAGCCATTTATTGTAGTAAAAGTGCAGGTTGTGTCCATACCGATGTCTTGGATCAATCTGTTAAAACAAAAGTGCATAAAACAAGATCAGATTACGCTCAACCGAAAAAGCAAAACAACTAAAAAAACAAGACTGGGATGAATCTCTAACTTACCGCTTCAAGCCAGTGTTGTAAAGCAAGCTTTTGAGCTTTTCCATTCTTTGACAATCCTTTACCAACCTTAGCTGCTCTAGTCCTCGCTCTAGACCACCTCGAGATCGCGGTTTCGTGTTTCTCAATATCAAAGAAAGATATAGAACTTCTCTTTAACTCAGCAAAATCCAAAAGTTTCCACCTGTGAATAGAAAACAAACATTATTAGATCACAGCAACAACAAGTGTCTTCAAATGGAACGTTTTGAGAGTATTGAGTTAGAAAAAAAACTAACCAGCTTTGCTCGACGAGCACAGCGCAATCAGCGAGCTTTCGTCTAGTACGGAAGCTCTTGTAAACCTTCTGGAGCTTAATAGCAGCTTCATGTTTGGGATTACTCGGATCAAGAACTGAGAACTCTTTAGCAATCTCAAAGCCATTGTCTTCTTTATTGTTGTAATCTTCTTTGAAGACAGACCTGTTAAGCGAGATCATTCTCTCGAGGTGCATCCCTTTGAAGCTAACAGATTTCTCAACAACCATTTTACCAGATCCCAGAGATTTCAAAATCCTAGGCTCTAGAGTCCCGTCATTGAAATTGACAGATCTCTTTGGAGTTCTACACTCGTCGTCATCGCCAAAGCTTATGGACTTTACCGTGACTGAGTCAAGAGCAGCCTCCACTTCGTCTTGCTCTGCGAACGAACAGGAGAATGATACCCCCATTCAACAGATCCCCCAAATTCTTACCTGAAGTAAAGAATAAAAAAAATCATAAAAATCAGAACTTTTCGGATCTGAACAAAATAAAAACAGAGCATTATTCGGGATTTGTAACAGAACCGAGAACTAATTCGTAACCGAAACACATTTTATAAGATGAACTAAAATAGTGCTATTTTTAAGCTCTCTACTAATGACATCACATAATAATTAATATCAAAAAGATTTGATAAAAACCCCATTTTGGTGGAAACAGAGACAAATATTTAGAAAGCAGAGAAGAATGAAACAGAGGAGAATGAGTGGTGATGAAGAAGATGAATGAGTACCTCGAATATACTTTTTGATTTGAGTGAGTTATTTCCACAAGAAGAGAAGCTCTTTTTAAGGAATCTTTCTTTCTATTAGTTGTTCTCTTGAATCTTCTTTTTTGATAACGAAGATTCGAAAAAGGTTTCTTTGTTTTTAGGTGTTTTTATTTTGGTTTTGAGTTAGGGAGAGAAGGAAGCTCAGAAATCGCAAGTTATATTTTACAAACTCTTCAACAATGGAGTTTATATATATATAATACTACCGTTCGTTCAACTCCAGAGCGACAAGAGAGAGAGAAGAGAGAAGCGTCGATATTTCAAACCACGTGTTTGTAGCTGCGGAATATTCATACGAGGTCAAAAGTTCCATATTCAAAATTAACACTTTACCCTATTATTATAAAAAAAAATGTAATACAGTATACATGATCATTAAATTACTAATATATTACTCAAAGTAATAATAAAAGTATATAATTCCGTATATACACATCTTTCGAAATTGTTATCAACACAAAAAAAAAAACTTATGAATTCGTACTTAATAATATACTACACAGTTTGGCATATACTAGTCTCTCTCTTTTTTTTTTGAAAGTTTATTGAGTTAACTTTGTTATGATTATTTACTGTAACGCGTGACTTACAAGCTATATAAAAAAGATTTGACTCATTCCATTTTCTAGGGAATTCGTTAGTAGAAATTTAAAGCCAGTATAATAGTGTGACGTAGTTGCAGACGTGGAATTTTAAGTAGGTGAATACTAGTAACGTTGAAACTTTTGCACTTTATCCATATCTCTTAAAGAATACTAAAACACAATTCAATATTAATTTGTTTCCGTCATATACTAATCTATTCAATCAGAAGTGAAATTTCCTTCTTCCTTTCGTGGCGACCCACAGATTACTAATCTATTCAATCAGAAGTGTTTTGGTGGGTTAATAAGAACAAAAGCTATGGAATTAAATAAGCATATATACAATTAGAGTGTTTCGGTTTACGTTTTTTAATTCAGAATGTAACGAGGCAATGGAACATTCAACCTTTGCACATAGCGACACTTTATTGCATCATTTATAATCATATACATATGTTCTTCAAAATAGTTTATTTCAAAATTTTGTCCGTATCGACATGGTCTACGTATTAGCATATATCATTGCAATTGCTACGGTTTAGTCTGTTACTTGGCTGTATCAATAACAGTAATTAACAAAGATCGACGCTAACACGGTAACTGCGTTAATGTAAGTAACGCAGTATATCATTGCAATTGCTACAGTTTGTATTTCTTTTGTATATATCAACCGAAAAAATGTTAATAGTATTCAAAAGGTAAGTGCCACATAACATAATACATGCATATGCGCACTTTCTCTTAAAAATTAGGTCGATAGCGACCTGTTTCCGTATATGTCCCTTCAACAAACTCTAAACATATCAAAACCGTATAATCAAAATGCACCTTTATTCAGCAACATTTATAGACAAAATAAATTTCTTTCGTACGTCATCTAGTATTTAATATTAAACTACAATCTACTACTGTTATTAAACCGATATTTATCAAAAAGAACACGGTTACATACTTGCATTTTTGTCAGTCTTATATACTTGTTAGTCGATTAATTAGAAGTGAAAGGTAGCGAAGGTAGGTAGTATAGAAGATGGACAAATGATACAAAAATTACTAGTACTTAACACAAATATAAGTCGACATAAAATTTTATGTAGTGGTATGCTGTATGCATTGTGCACAATAATAATTTTTTATGGGATATAGGAAACAGTTGCGTATCCTTATATATTTTAAGTTTTGACATGTACTACAAAAAAAATATTTATATATGATCATGAAAAGTGAGTTTGAACAAGAGGTCATATACGCGTAACTTTACACATCATACGTACGTACTGAGATACGTAAGTATATACTATATATACATGGATAAAGTTATATAAGTACATGCTTATTTAGTTTATTACTACTATTAAATTAATTTAAAGTTGCTACGTACGCGTAATTATACTAAGAAAACCAATAAACTCTCCCACCCCCGCAAGAAAATAATACTTTATGCTAATTAAACATCGGTCAAGACATAGTATAAAGCCACCGTGCACATGCGCGCGTATTGGAAAGGCTAACTAAATGATTTCAAAAGTATTTTCTATACTCTTTCAATTCCCTAATGTACTAGTTTCATGCATTCCAAGTCTGGTTGGCAGCACAATTTGATGCGAATTTAGAGGATTAGACTTTTGAAGCTTGTGATAGTACAGTACCAAACGAACTGGTCCTAATTCAACCAAACACATCTTATATTTATATATGTACTGTAAATGTAATTAAGTGGTCAATTTGTTGTCTATATAAGAACGTTTATAATGTAATGTAGTCATATCTTATACCAGCTAGATATAAATGCTCGTAACTAAGTAGTAGTATAAAAACAAGTGAATCGATCTTTAACATGGACGTATACGTAGAAAGAAATGAAGGTTCTCTAGTATAATTTAACGAAAAAAAGATTGTGTAAACTGGTCGTAGTAGTTTATAGAATCCTAGAAAACAATGAACCAACAAGATTTGATATATGTGTCCGAATAACAAGAATCATAAAATCAAATAGTTAGACTAAGCTTAGATCTCATCGATTTTATTCCCTTCGTCGAACACTAACATTCACTATTATTTTCAAATTATACTAATGAGTGAATACAACTGTCAGCTCAGATCTCAATGAGTGAATGCTGGTAGTAATAAGTATTTTGGCTCGGTATGTACGGATCATTAAATGCACAATTTCATTCATAATGTCAAAGTAATTGGCTGATTGCATTGCTTCATTAGCATTCATATCTTTTATTTATCTTGTGTGATTTGCAATTTGAGAAAAAATTTCGAACTTGTGATAGATTTAATAACGGGAGACGACAGGTTCCATACACTAAAAGAAACAATAGTACCTCTATAAAACCGTAAGTAACTAATTATTGTGTTTATACTATATTTATAAATCTGATCCATTATCCATATGAAAAACGTTCAAGAAATAATACAATTTCACTGAAACATGGTTTCCAAATCACAAAATCGTGAACTTGGATTTAGTTCTCTTTATTTAGACCATAATCGTTCACGAAAGAATTAAAAACCAAGCATCTTAGATTTTGTTCTTAGCATATAATGAAACGATTTTAAACTAATTAAATTATATACCAATACTCCCTATTAGAAAAATGGCATAGTTTGACGTAAACAAACTTCGGACCGTACAGAAGACATCGGTAAGCTCGCCACGTGTAGAGTTCATATCGTTCCACGAGGCTTATGTCGCTTCAAGTACCACACCGTACCTAACGTGGAGACAACCGTATCTTTTTTGGCGGCACTCGAATTTATGACACTTTTTTGTGTCCTCGAGAATCATAGATCTGTGGAATGGTAATTAGAGGCACCTTTTTAAAAAATTACGATGGACCAATCATATATACTAATTTGACATCAACAATCATACATACTAGTACTACTAGTATATATATAACCGCTTAAAATATGATTGATCTGATCTAATTATACAACTATTAGTAATGGCTTCTGTAAAGTTCATTTGTCCCTGATTCAATGATTAAAGTATTTAGTAGTAGTAATAATACCCAACTTGAATACGAAGAAAAAAGAATATGGACAAGTTGGTTAGATAGAGTTTCTATTATTGAATCTATTGCCTAAGTAAAACTTTTGGAACTCTGCTTTGAGTAACGCGGCCTAATTTAAAAAGGTAATTACCGTTAATGATCCAAGATACATTTGAAGATGAATAAGATGTACAAAGTTAGTAGTAAAAGTTTTACGTAGGTAGCGAAAGATAAAAGTCAAAGGATGAGAGAGTGATAGCATAACAACAGCCGAAAGCCAGCTGGGAAGCACAAGGACGAATTAAATAAAGCCAGAGAGGATTCTTGATAAGGATAGAATCGTCCAATGAAGGAGACCATTTGAGATTACAAATACTATTAAATAAAAATGTGCATGATAGAGACCAAAAGAACGAAGCCGCAAGATTCCAAAAGGAGAAGACGCGGGGTTGGTTCAGTAAAAAGAGAGAGAAAAAAGTGCACCGACGCGACGACAAGTAGGAGTGAGGCGAACCACCTGTGTGTGCGGTGCACCGTCTCGTACACTACTACTCTATTATTGTTTGTTGTTTTATCTTTTCCCAAGAGAGTACGGCCACTTTTGCTTTGTTGACCCTTGCTGGATTTTTAGTCTCTTGTTGACTAGCTCTCGTTCAAAACTCATCTACAGTACTAGTCTCTACCGCTCTTCTGTCTCAACGTGTGGAATGGATATAACAAGTAACAACTACTAGTAGTACTAATCTTGTGAGTCCAAAAAGTAAAACTTATTCTGTTCCGTTTGCTTCATTTATTGGACGGTAGAAGAAAAGACCAAAGGAGTAAACCCAAAAAGGGAATTAGTTGTAGACTATGGATCTCATTTAATACTTCATTACTCATGATCCATCTACCTCTTACATATATTAATCACAGATATTTATGGTTTCACTATTTTAATTATTTTACACGTGAAAATGTTTTATATTTTTCTTATTTATGTTCTTTTTTTTTTTTAATTATTATTTATGTTCTTATTAATAGGAAAAATATATTTGTGACATATAAATGTGTTAAGATTTTATAGCAGAACCTATCACAAATCAAAAGTAATGTACAAGACATGTGTCATTTTATTAATCGCCGATTGATTATGAAATTAAAATCCATGATATTTAACATGTGTATTGGAGTCTGGATTTTGATTCAAATGATATGTCTCTGATCATATAGTAGATTAAAATCTCATAATTTCATAAGAACGTGTTAATTAAAATCCCATATTAAACATAGGAATAACTTATTAATATACAATAGGCATAATAGACATAAACCAATTCGTTAGTTGTCTTATTATAAAGACATGAAACTTAACAAAATGTTGACCACATGTATAATAATTTTAGAAACATATTGTGGATTCGAAATTTCACTCGACAATTTTATTTTAATTTTGAAGTGACTTACCTTTCAAGTCTTTTTTTTCTTTTCTTTTCTTTCAACTAGTTATATCTTCTATGTTAATTGATCGATAAATAGTTTGTAAATATTAATTCCCATATGTAAAAAATAATAATTCCCGTTGACCTTTTATCACACGGTTTTACTTGCAACGATTGACTTGGTATATTGATATTCTAACGTCTCTAGCATTTCCAAAGGATATCATAGTTTGTTGTTTGCTTGTTGACTTATTTATTCATATTGTCCATACAAAAATAGTAAAATACTAGTATCTCAGTAGCTAGTAATTACCGATGGCGTAAATGTCAATCTTGTTATTTTCTCAAAACATAAATTTTAAAAGCTAAGGTCTAATACCATCTCCAATGGTTTTCCCTACTTTTTCTTCTATAATAGAAATCTTTATAATAGAGGTGAGTTTTACTCCAATGGTCCTCTATTCTCACCTCTATAATAAAATAGAGGAACCTTTTGTAAGAAAAAGTAGAGTTCTTCTATAAATAGAGGAAAAAATAGCAATCTCTATTTTTGAAGTGAAAATAAAGGACTATTGGAGTAAAAATCACTCCTATTATAGAGGAAAAAATAGAAGATTATTGGAGATGGTCTAAGTGCACATAAAAAGTTGGTCAACTAGTTTGAAAGATTCAGTTCATACATCTCAACCAAATTACACGATTTTATACATTTACTGGTTCAAATCTTTGTTCTTAAGGAAATTAATATGTGACTGAAACTAAAAGTTGAGTTAAATGAAAGTTTCAAACTATCTATTATTGTGTTGGGGTAACACATAAAAAAACAAAATAAAAATATTGTCATCATCTATCGCCATCATCAGTTACACATCATGGCCGTCCATTTCAACATGGGGACAAAACTTATGGTTATATCTTAAATTAATGAGATGTTTCCATTAGGTCAAATAGTATTTTAAGCTATTAATAGATAGTTCATCTACTTTGGAATATATATCTCATATTATAGTTTTTTTTTTCCAAACATATAAATTTATGGTTTTAAAATGTGAATTTATATCATCTGGAGGCCCAGCTTTAGAAGGCTAGTTTTCTTTTGCAAAATTTGTTTGAAAGCTTGGTCTAGCCACCTATTACATTTACCTTGTCAAATATCTGATCATACAATTTTTTATTTTTTTTTTGGGCAAAAGAGAATTATACAGATCTATTACTCCGAATACAAGTTATTAAGGAATATAAGATAATTCCTTAATTGTTTCTCAAAATCATGGGATTTTCATGTCTCTCTCTTGGCCCAAAAATGTCAAAATCAAAGACTTTTAACATTTTGATGAGGAGTATTTAACTATTTATAGAACTTGTACGGCAAGTTGGTCAACGAGAAAAATACTCATAAACGGATAAACCCAAGCCTAGTAAATATGATGAAGTCAAAACTTCAGAGTGTTTCCCACGAAAATTACGGTCAAGTCAACTATAAAGATGATTTTGGAAACGGGAAAACGAAATTTCAAAGTAAAAGCTAAACTTTGTAATCTTACCTTT
Organism: Camelina sativa; assembly: GCF_000633955.1. Taxonomy (NCBI): domain Eukaryota; kingdom Viridiplantae; phylum Streptophyta; class Magnoliopsida; order Brassicales; family Brassicaceae; genus Camelina; species Camelina sativa. Next base: position 5,724,138 of record NC_025685.1, on the reverse strand, counting down.
TGACATGGACAAATCATCTTTTCTTTTTCAACTACCGAAAATATGGTGATGATCACCAGACGGTCCAGACCAACCACGTATAGTTATTTATACTATTAAAATCCAAATTGTACACATAATAACGTAATTATTAGATAATCATGATTATAAATTAATATGAAACATCTTAGTTAGGAATAGGATAGGTACGACGACCATGCACAATCCATGCCTTGCATTTCAAAAACCACAAAGTGATCAGATCTAGAAGAAAATCATATACATCCAAAAATCAATTAACAGACTTCATTTGTTTAAAGACCACACAAATACACACAAGTACTACAGCTAATAGATATTAATCATGCAGATTATGTAAAACATGTTCAGTAGTTGTGCCAATTTAATATTCAAATTTTGGTCTGGTTTAGCCTTTTGGGCATATAATTACATGGGTCCATGAATTTTTCTCCCCGATATATCACATTTGCATATTTTAACATTACAAAGAAATCACATTTTCATTTGTAAGGTGAACTGTAAAACGCGTTTCACAATAAACAAAAGAGATGCAAATAAATAATATCATATTATCATGCCGTCATTATCTCGCTAATTACATAATCTATCATTTGTAGCCAAGAAGTGTCAACAGCATCAGCATATACAAAAGAGAAGTAAGGCAATCATATTCATGACTCATGCGAAACAAATTGGTTGATTACTATGCTAAATCCAGACCATGTGCTTGTTCACCATAACGAAATTTCAAAAATGGCATGAAACGAACAGTTAAAGTATAACCCCTTATAAAAACCACAATTAAGAGACACAGATATCATATGATACAAAGCTGGCTTGCACAACAACAACCCCCTCAAGATATAAACAAAGAGAGCCATATATAGAATGAATGCAATGAATACCTTCCATTGACAAAAAAATCTGATCCTCTGTCTCTTTCCTTTATGATCTTTATTATTCATTTTTCCTTTATTATATGTGATTCGTGTGTTTGATGAGTCTCTATGAGAAGAGTTTTCATTGGTTCATGGGAAGTTCGAACAAGTTTCGAAAATCATAAGCCATTTCTGGTATTGCATAGCTCACCTGTCATGGTCGACACTTACCTGTCACCCAAACGAAATCAAGCAAGTCAGATGCATTGATATCTCATCCTCACCTACCATACTATATATCTTAAATTCTTGATTTAGAACCTAAAAAATCAAGATTACTCTGCACTTTGGAGATGCATATCTCTACCAAATAAATCAAGGAAGTAAAATAGTAAACTGAATTTTTGAATATAATAACTTTTTTTTTTTTTTTTTTCCTGATTCCTCCTTATCGTGAATGTACAGAGACAAGTACAACTAGCTGTACTTGGACTAGAGGTCATTAAAAAAGATGAATGTCATAAATGTGAACAGGTTCGGAGACTAAAATGCACTTATGCAGCAACAAGGTACTACGGAAAATAAGATCTGAGGAATTATTTTTAGTTAATAAATGAGAGCCACTATTGAAGCCACATGGGCATTGTGATTAGTTTTGGAGACAAAGTTTGTATGATATGGCTTAACTAGGGAGAATATTAGCTGGATTATAACTTATACGTTTATAACACTACTCCTTTTTGACACAATAATCTCTTTAACGATTCAGTTTCAATAACCCTGCTCGCGTGCATGAATCTGTTATGCACTAGAAACATGATGACTCTATATGTCAGAGATCTTCTGAGACAAAGAGTAGCTCTGTTTGGTTTTCGAATCTAGAAAAAAACATTCGGTAAGTGTGTTTGGATATAATCTACCTGTTCGATATCAGCAGTTTTTACTAATTTCAAGGGACTCAAACAGGGGAGAGACCGGTCAAGCAGAGGAACATGGAACTGATCATGGACCATCTTTTTTAATTTTGGCCCAATGAAAACTTTGGCACAAATTGGGCCTATGACAATTTTGAACCCTAATTCCAGATTAGCATATGGCTCAAACCTTTTACAGACAAAGAAAGTAATATTCTTGTTCTTTACCAACCGAATCAAGATTTCGAACGGATTGTCCAGACTCTATAATGTGATAGAGAACATTCGACAAAAAAAAAAAAAAAAAATTGCAATGGCGTAAGTACATGTACAAAGTATTGTTATGGACTTAGCTTATTCCCCAAGCATCCATCGATATCCTCTTCTTTGTTGTACGTACATACAAGGAGAATAACAGTTTATCTATATATACGACATGATTCGATTATATAGTCTATATACATCAAGTTAGAAATCCCATTTCTTACAAAATCACATCGCCGTAATGTATTACAATATCCACTCTAGACACATATATGAAGAATCTCCATGCGAATCTAGAGAAGCAATTTGCAGTTTGTGTAAAAGTCAGGTTTCTTTTGAATCTTTAGCATATTATTGCCGTGGATGTGGATCCCATGTCCACAGGGATTGTCTCACAATAACTTATCCAAAGATTCATGAGCATACTCTAACTTTCATTCGTAGAGAGATTTATGTTCGTTGTGATGTTTGTGGGAGGGAAGATAAAAGTATATATTACGGATGTTTGCAATGCGATTTCATTGTACATAGACACTGTATATACTTACCAAAGGTTATAAAGATCACACGTCATTCACATCGTCTCTCTCACAATCTTCGTATCAATTATCATGGCGATAACATTTGTGGAGTTTGTCGGGAATATGTTGAAGCTAGATATGGAGGATATTCTTGTATTGATAAAACATGTAATTATGTTGTCCATTCATCATGTATAATTACTTTCAGTGTGTGGGATGGAAAAGATCTTGAAGAAGAACCTGAACCAGAAGAGATTGACTCTGAAGTTGATTTTGCGGCGTTGGTGGAAATAGATGCAAAATCAAAACGCCATTTTAGCCATGAACATGACCTACTGATACTCGATATGGACGACAAGGAGGAAATTGAACAAGTATGTCAAGCCTGCATCCTTCCAATTGAATTTGGTAGTTACTTAGGTTGCAAGCAATGCGACTTTGCTCTCCACGACGTGTGTGCGAGTCTTCCTCGGAAGATGGAACATGCGATACATGTTCATCCGCTAACCACGATGAACTACGAAAATGGGTTCTTCACTTGCTCTGTATGTAACCAACGCTCTTGCGGATTCATGTACAAGTGTAGCCAAGAAGATTGTGGGTATAAAATCGATGTCAAGTGTGCTTCTTTTGCGGAACCATTCCACCATAGTACGCACTAACATCCTCTTTATCTCGCAGCATATTTTGATGAATTTATTTATAGGTGTGCAGGTTGCACTGAATCTTCAAGGTTTGCGGCACGATGTTACGAATGTTGGTGGTTCCCCTTGGAGTTCAAATGCTTGAATTTACCACAATTGGTAAAATACAAGTATGACATTCACTCACTCACTCTATATTGTGGTAGAGATTACTCGAAGAGAATTGAAAAGCAGCTAGAGTGGTGGTGTGAGATTTGTGAAGAAAAGGTAAACGTAAAGAAATTTTGCTACACCTGCCATGATTGCTCCACCACTCTACATGTCGACTGCATCTTAGGGAAATACCCTTATTTGAAATCTGGTCATAAGATCAAAGTGAGTGGTTTCGAGGTCGAGATTGCTCCAAACAATGGTGCTTCTCGACCGGTTTGTCATACATGTCACCGTATGTGCCAAGACAAACAAATTTTCAAAGGAAGAGATAATGTACGTTTCTGTTCTATCAATTGTATTCATTCTAACAATTGAGTCATGTACTAAATGCAATGCAAGTCTGTCGATGTATATAGTGCAAGGAAATACTATCAAATAGGTGATGTATATCAACATTAACTTAAGTCATAAAGCTTATTTTCCATCCGAACATTGATAATGCTGAGAGATAATGTTCACCAATCAATACTAGAAAGTTTCGACTGAAGGGCATTAATATTGATTCAATATTTCCAAATCAAGAATATACCCCCTGTTGCTAATTAATAATATTTCAGAGTAGAAGCTCTTACGGTTCAGTTCATTCTCCTAACGAGCTCGTTGATAAAGTTCTCACGGTTTCCAGCGTCTCCACCTTCCAGGTAATGGTTCCTCTTCTTTTTCATCCCTCCCAATGGTGCCTTCAACTGGAATGGCCACACAAAGTTGTTGGCTTCCTTGAAATGTGGCCCAACAGTCATGATCTCATGGATCAGATCTTCAACACAGATTATGCCATGCTTCCCTAGCCCCTGTTTCAACGGTATAGGAGAACATAAATATAGACCTTTGATGATTAACATCAATCCAAATCTTTGAGACCAATTTGATTCAACACTGTTAATAAAGCATCGATATTTAAGGGTGGGAGAAAAGACAACAAATTTGACTTATGGTCATATCCTAATATGAACAGAATCAGACATGATGAAGGAAATATACTGAAGGTAGTCACCTGGTCTACAATGGAGTTCTGTCAAGGCAATCCTCTGGTGGTTAAGCTTTCCAAAACCTCGTTTGTAAACCAATTCCTTCACAATTTTTAAGTTTGAGTATCTGAGGTAAACAAGAGTTTCCCATGGGTAAGACAAACCGGCTTAAATGTAAAAAGAAAAATTTGAAATGTAAGTGAGAATAGATGTACCCATAGGTCACATAGGGTTCAACATGGCGAAGCATGTTAATAGTTGCCTCGTTGACCTTCAAGAATACACCATTAAAAATCTGCAATAAAGTATCATAGTGTCAGATACTATCCTTTTCTTTTTGTTTTAAATTTGGTTTAAATGTACTAATCTCTCACCATAAGATTGTGTTACCTGTCTTAAACGCAAAAGTTGCAAAATCTTCTTTGTCTTTGGGTCAATGGCATTGATACTGATGAATGAAAAACAAAGACAGAAATGAGAAAACAGTTCTAGAAGTAAAACATCCCTCACATTTGGGAGATAGAAGATCACATTACCCCCGGATACGAACAATGAAAAGCAATTTTGCTTCCGGGTCAACATAAAAGCCTCCTTTCAACTTTGCCTCACGCTTCAGCTGGATTAACTCCATTTCCTGTAGAAAACAAGTAGCCAAAACTCTCCATGAATCTGATATTAGACAAAATTGCAAATTAAACTTGGATTAGAAAAGAAAAAAAAAAAAACTTTCTCCTGGTACTCCTTGGAGTACTGCTTTGCTTTGCCCGGTTAATAATGAGTTTCCTCATGTCAGCATTCTGCTTTTTGGCAGACTCAAGCTCCTGTTTCTTGGCGAGTGCTCACTCTTCCTCCCTCTTTCTCTTATTCAACACTGACTCAGGAACAACAGTCTTAAATTCTGCCTCAGTAATTTCTGTAAAATGACATAGCCAAATAACAAACTTGGATTACATAATCGTCTTAGTAGTATAACCAATTTGTGTAGGTTTGGATACACTTTTCCTGGAGAGGGAAACTGAAAAATATAAACAAAACCAAATGCTACAGCCATTTTAAATAGCAAAAGAGAAAACATACATGCTCTACATGTATACAAACCTAATAAGTGAAATTTTTTAGCATAATCAAGCACTATATAGAATAGATTTAACTGGAACTGCATTACATAAGTGGTTTCACCTCGTTACTAGCATCATCCTCATCCATCTCTATTGTCATACAAGCCTAAGAAATGGGTCTATATAAGCCATAGATTCCAATTACATTCTACCACAGTGGTTATGAGCTTCAAGACTCTTAAATTTCAAAACCAATCCAATAGGTAGTAAGATCACAGGGTAGTTTTAGAGAGTTTAATCAGGACTCCACATTCGTCTGAACAGAATAGCTAATATCTGTTTAGGCCAAATAAAGCCGCAACACTACCAAAACACACATAGCTTTCCTTAAACCCCTAACAATGAACAATTCAAACATAGCTAGAAACACGATTGAATTCTCCAATGAGGTTGAGACGGAGAAGAGAAGAGAAGACAGACTGACCGGCGATCACTAACGTACGTCGTCGGCGGTAGAACAAAGTGGAGGCGGGGCCCGTTACGGAATGAGAAAGAGGAAAAAAAAAAGTCTTTTTTATAGTATAGTAGGGGTTTGTCATGTTTTTTTTTTATAGATTTGCGCTTTTAACCCTTTAGAATCACGATATCTATTGTTTTTGACTCAGATGATTTGGTTTCCCAAAACAGACCCTAAATTATAGTTCTACCCTCTTACATTAGTGTCAATTAATATAATTTATATTTCATTTTTTTTTCAATTATTTTTTGTTTCTTAAATTCAAAGATGAAATTTAATGAAAATAAGTCGATTTGACGAGAAATTTTGGGTCTACATGTAATATAGAGAAAGTATAAGCGGAAAACTAACTTTTGGAAGAATTTAGAGGCAAAAAGTTGAGAAAGAAGAAAAAAAGGAAAGGATTTGGTGGCAAAACATAAAAAAGGAAAAATAAAAATAAAAGAATTGCAGAAAAAACCCTACACCATAAGATCCAACCAAGACAAAGGAAAACTAGGTTTCACTCTTCCCTCTATTATTACTCACCGTCTCTCGTTTCCCTCTGTGGTGTTCTCCGCCGTTCTTCTTAACACTGTCCTTCTTAACACCGTCCTTAGCTGAGGTAAGCTTCTCGATGTCTTATCTGTTCTTCTTCTTCTTCTCCTCCTTCTTCTTATTCTTCTTACATTATCCCGACTTTTAACGGCGGGAAGAACTTTACCTTTATTCCCGGTTGGGATTCCTATTACCTTCATATTCATGGGTTCGCGGGTGTGGTTGATTAGTTGATGAAGGAAACGTAATAGATCGGAGATTTACGTTTTCTGATAACATAAAAAGTTCAATTTTTTCTCGATTCGTTGGGTCCCTATCTATCGAATTGATCTCAAATTTGTAATCTTGGTAGAGATTATGTTGTTGGGTAGCGTATATGGCTTCTTAGAAGCTTAAAAGTTAGTACTTGACATGTTTTCTGGTGGCCCAAGTTCAATTTTTGTTTTTTTTGTGCTCTTTTGAAGTGTTCTTGTTCTCTTATATGTTGAGCATTCTATCATATCTGCGACATTTTCTTAACTCAGTTTCTTTTGGTTTCTTGATTGATATAGAACTTGAAGTCTAGACTCAATGAGGGGAAGAAGCTACACTCCGTCACCACCAAGGGGTTATGGAAGGAGGGGCCGCAGCCCTAGTCCTCGAGGACGATATGGTGGGAGTCGTGACAGGGATCTCCCTACCAGTCTTTTGGTTCGCAACCTACGTCATGATTGCAGGTTTGTTCTTTACTACTTTATCTGTGATTCCCTACTCTTCCTTTTTCTCTATTTGGACCGTATCTTTTCAATGGGATATGTGGCTTTGTAAGTTTCTGTGATTCCATATTTGCTTGTTTGCCTGAAAAAGGCTTTCAAAAAGCTGATGTACATTGCGTCATCTTAGTTTGATAGATATGTTGGGTGCTCTTACTGTGTGGCGCAAAATATATTTAGAAGCATTTAAGGCGTAACGTTTCTAGTTATAGCTCATGCATGAACTTCTGTTTCTATATTACAAGAATGTCACAGATCTTTGCAATAGGTTGACTCCGTTTTCGCTTGACTCTCTTTTCTCCAGGCAAGAAGACCTTAGGAGGCCTTTTGAGCAGTTTGGTGTTGTCAAGGACATCTACCTTCCAAGGGATTACTATACTGGGTGAGCATGCTCAGTAAGACATTGAATGTTTTAACTCCCGGGGCATTATTTTACATTGCTTTAATTAGATCGTGTCTCTTTTTAATAGTTTTCATTGCTTCGTAAACCACATTTTGTGAATCTACATCACATCTAAAGCTCATGAATTGGTTAGATTTATAGAAAATTTCTAAATTTCTTGATAGATAAATCATATTTGGAGCCTTAAAACATTTCCAGTGTGAGTAGGTATAGTACACCTAGAACTTCATCCTCTTCTAGTCACTTTAGGGAAAGAATACAGTGATATAATTCATGTTCGATCACACTTCGAGCGTGTTTATTAAAGTTGTTTAGGTTTAACAGTGAATCTAGAGAATTGAAGAGACCAATGAAGTAATTAGAGTTCTTTGGAAGATGTTCTAAATGGTAGTGAAGGTTGGAAGGAAGTTGGGTTTGAATTCAATTTGAAGATGTATCAAGTCTTGAAGAAGTCCTCTTTATACTGAAACTTGCAAGGTTTGCAGGCAAGTGCTTGCTTTTTTCATGTTTATCATGATGGCTTCTATTGCAGGAGATAGTAAGGCCAACTTTTTCAAAAGGCTTCCCGTCAAAGCTGTTCATCTTCCTTGGTCATTGTGTTGACTGTTCATCTTCCTTGGTCATTGTTTTCTTTATTTGGATTTTCTTTTGCAGAGATCCAAGGGGGTTTGGATTCATTCAGTATGTGGAACCTGCTGATGCTGCTGACGCAAAACATAACATGGATGGTTTTCTTCTTCTTGGTCGTGAGTTGACTGTCGTATTTGCAGAAGAAAACCGGAAGAAGCCAACTGAAATGAGAACAAGGGATCGAGGTGGAAGGTGAATTGAGATTCTTCCTCCTTTGAACAAGGGACACCGGATTAGGATTAGTTTGTCTCTATACAACCCCTGGAGATGACTTGATCTTAACTTATATTTTTTTCATATTTGTAGGAGCAACAGGTTTCATGACAGAAGGCGTTCTCCTCCTCGGTACTCTCGTTCTCCTCCCCCTCGTCGTGGTGGTCGTAGATCACGATCACGTAGCCGCGGCTATAATTCTCCTCCCCCTAAAAGACATCAATCTAGGTAACTAGCTCTGCGTGCCTGTCTGAATTTCATACTGTCAGATGTCATTACAGTTCTCTGATGGATTAAAACACTCAACTCTCAATATGGCAGGTCTGTCTCACCTCAGGATAGACGATACGAGAAGGAGAGGTCATACTCTCGCTCACCACCCCATAATGGCTCAAGGGTTCGCAGTGGAAGTCCTGGGAGAGTGAAGAGCCACAGCAGAAGCCCTAGAAGAAGCGTGAGCCCAAGAAGAAACAGGAGTTATACGCCTGAACAAGCCAGGAGCCAAAGCCCAGTCCCTAGGCAGAGCAGGAGCCGGAGCCTGGTCCCTCGTGCGGCACGAAATGGAGACCGTTCTCCTAGCCAGTGATTACTCACATCATGTTGTATCTCTCTACTCTTGAGTTCTTGAAATTTAAGTTCTGTTCTATCAGATATTTTGTTTGCCTCTCTAGATTGGATACTTAAAAATCTTTGTTTAGACAAGTTTTAAAGACAGATATTTGTAGTGCTATTTGTGTGTTTGCTTTATGTGTTCGATCAATGGATCATCTTGAGACAGGATTTTGAAGTAGCATGTGTTTTTTTGTCATATCTTATCTTTTTAGATCTCATCTAACATTGTTATGGTGAAAGATGGTCCTATTAGGAAATGAGGGAGCTTTTTTGACGTAAGGCTCCATTGGTTTTTGAATCGGCCTTTTGGCACTTTCCAGCTAATTTTCTTTTTCCTCCATAAAGCATCACAATGAAGAGAGCTTTGTTTCTTTCTTTCAAACAAAATGCCAAGATTAACAACGGTTTCTTATGTTTTTTTTCAATTTTTGGTAAACGTTGGAATTTTTATTCTTCCAAAATCCAAACCCTGGGACAAGTCATTGACTCATTTGATAAATATTCTCGTTCCAAATCATATACTAATTTATTTTATTTTACAAGTTTTAAATTACAACTGGTCATATGGTTTGAGTGTTACTAACGATTATGTTCTTTTAGCCACATCCCCACATAAACCTTTTAGCTTCCGTTTGACTTGTCCCGAGTGTGTCTTGATCCGACAAAAGTCTTGGTCGTCGCATGTTTCTGGATTTTCATTGAATTTTCAGTTTTCCCGTAGAGCACGTAGCTTGGATCTAAATGCACGGCAATAATGTCATTTTTTTCTTCTTTTTGGAGAAAATTTGGAAACAATCGTTTAATCTGTAGATGAAAGAAACTCCTGAATCCAAGAATAATTAGAGAGCATCCAAAAAACATTTTTACAAGTCCCTTAACAAGAGGAAAAAGATAACATTTGGAAGTCATGCACATGAAATTAGCCAACTCACGGATCTTTCTTTCTTTCTTTCTTTCGATTCTAGATCATATTTAAATAAAACCCGAAATTAAATGAGAAGACAGAAGAGCGTCGATATCGAGCCTCTTGTTTTTACCTTAATTTAATATTGTTATATTTATATATATTTCAAAATTATTAAGAAGGTGGAATACTAGGTGTTCGGAATAAAGATGCACATACTACTCTTTTTTTTTGTCAAACCTTTTGTTTTAATGAATGAGGTAGAGTTCCAAAGTTCAAAATAATACAAGAAAGAACATTCCCAATGCCATAAGATTAAACCATGAGTTTGGGAGCCCATTGGCACATGTGAGATCAAGGTAAATCCATAGACCATCCTTGGATAAACCAGAGGACGGATGGTTGGTCTTGGTCAAACGACGCTTAGACGATGAGAAGAGAGTCGATACTTTGGAGTCCATAGGGGCAAGAAGCACTGCCCACAGTATCCAAACAGCACAGACTCGGAAGACTATATTTGTGTAGTCGAGAGGAGGTTGCTTTAACATCCAAAGCAGAGGGATTAGATCACTTCGATAAAACGCTTCAAGGGCTAGTTGGTATGGGATCCGGGTGATGAGGAGGGTAGAGAAGAGATGCTTATCATCATCATATAACCAGCTTAACTGATAACTATCATTGAACCTAAAGAGTTCAAGACCATATGTACCACTTTTGCTAGCACAGTTTGAGAAACATAGACCATAGAATCGCAGAGGATGATACTCAATCCGAAAACCCCTAAAGACAACTGCAGCAAGGTTCCATACAAGAGGTGTGACTGACCAAAGCGGAACTGGTGTTACCTTTCTCCAATGGAGTCTTTGACCATCGGATAACGGGAGACTGGACAGAACTCGGCAAAGGAGACACAAGGACTGTGAGGTACTGGGCTTTACCTTGTTGTTATTGCAGGTTTGATGGAAGTTGAAGAACTTAGGCCTTTTTTGGCTTAATTGTCCTATCCTGAATACTAGGTCCACTAGGGAGAACCCTAGTTTCAGGAAGAAGAGCCGCCGGTGATGGTGAGGATGGTGGCCGCCCGAGAGATGCGGAGAGGTCTGCGGTGCAAGGAGTTTCTCCGGTGAGTGATAGATCGGCGGCTTCCTACGGTGAGCGTAGTAAGATTCGCCATTACTAGCTAAGTCCACTGGAGAGAATCCTAGCTTCAGAACCGTTTGCCAAACTGATACATGGAAATGACGATTGCCCGAAAGAAGCAGAGAGATTTGTGCTACAAGGAGCATCTCCGGTGGGTGGAAGGTCGGCAGGGAACGTCGTTGGCCTCTGTTTGGTTCGACTATGGAGACTAGGTCCACTGGGGAAAATCCTAGTTCCACAAGTAAATGACATGATGAATGGTGAATATGTTGGCTGCCCGAGTTTGGCGAAGAGAGGTTCTCCGGTGAGTGATAGATCGGTGGGGGCATGCAATGGTCTTTGAATGGATCTAAGGCAAGTTTTATTAGGGATTTAAAAAGGATTAAAAGGGGAAAAAAGTAGAGAAAAAGCTTAAAAAGGGTTACACTAATCGGAATAGAGATGAACAGAGCAAGAGCTGGGTCGATTAGATCCCGACCCCGACGGGCAAAAGCCTCGCCGGCGCCGGAAGTTTTGGTTGGGAAAAGGTTTTCGATACTCGTGCCTGGGAGAGAAATCCTACATTACATCTTGGCTTGCTTTTTCGTTATTTTTTTAGATGCACATACTACTCTTCTTTACATTTTATATGATGTTTTGACTTGGAGGTGTTTTGTAAAATTGTGATATACTATGATGATTATCAACACGTCAAAGTAAAATTGTCTCTGTAACAAACAGAAACGTTTCTGGGCATATTCTCTTTCATCATTGTACCCATGGCCAGCGAAACATGAATATAGTTTTATTCGAAGCAAGCAAACTAGTGTTGATCAGTTTTGCTCCCAATCTCCCAGAAAGTCAGAAAGTCAGGCAATGATCACTCTACTCACTATTCTAATTTTGATGTGATAAAGATGAGAATGATGACTGCAACACCAGGGCAACTGATCTCGATTCTGTGCAATGAGGGACCGATTAGATTGTTCAAAGGAGCAGTCTCGAGATTCTTCTGGGTGGCTCCTCTAGGTGATATGAACTTTGCTACAACATATATCTATAAACGTTGTTATTGGGTTTGGATTTTTTTTATATTGGCATTCACATGGGTAGGAAGAAGAAGACCCACCATCATTATGTGGCTTTCTACAAACTCACCATAAAAAGCCAAATAGACTATGATGATTCACTAATCTCTTTATTTTATGGAAGAGTTTTCATGAATTTTTTTTATGAAAGTAAATATATAAAATCTTAAACCAATAACATAATAATTTAGTTTGATGGCAATCCAAAACTCTTTTGTTTTAATTGAATAACACAAACTTTTAAAGATTTTATAAAACTCTTGATCCAATAACACTAAATTTATAAACATTTTAGATCATTTTATATAAATCCACAACTAATAAACAACAAATTTTACTAGAGTTTTGAAAAGTCTTGATTGAATAACAACATATTTTACATAATATTTAAAATCATTAAAATTCTATTAAATCCTAAACTAATACTCCCATCTCGTCGGTCAAATAAACAAAGAATATTGAATATAAACAATTGAACATTGTGCAATATTTTTGAGTTATTTTATAATTAAAGTTTGAGATACTCTATAAAAATTTGTGAGATTTTCCAAGATTAAGAAAAACAAATCAATAAGATTTTAGAAAACTTTCTAACAACCTCTTAAAAGTCTTTTATTTGTATTTTCTATGATTTTATTAAAAGTCATTAAAATTTTATTTAAATCTCTATGATTTTTTTTTTAATGCAAAATGTAATTGTATTTGATGTTTTATGACTATTTTTAGTACCAATGTCTTTTAAAATTTGAGATACTAATTAATAATTGGATTGGAGGGCAATGACACATTGAAGGTAATTAATAATATTATTAAGAGGTCTTTGAACTTTGAAGCCTCACCTTCCAATTTCCACAGACACACCTCTCTGGTTTCCCACGCATTATATAAGAGAGATGAAACCAAGTTTACTGAGAGCACATCAATCTCTTAATAAGTATTTCCTTTTTTTCTTTTTTTCAATTTTCGCCGAAAGAAAAGAAGAAAATAAAAATAAAAAAAGGTATTTACTTTTTGAGTTTCACTACACTAGAAACATCTCTGAACCTGTTCTGTCTCAGCAGCAAAAACCTTGAGGCTTCTTTTATCTTTCTTTTCTCTGTGATCTAAATTCTCCTCGAGTGAATCTGGGAAACGAGCAAGCTCCAATTAGGTACTTTTGTAATCATTTCTNTTTTTTTTTTTTTTTTTTTTTTTTTGCATCTGGGTATCTCGCATTGTTTGTCTTAGCTTCTTTGTGTACGAACTAGCTTTTGATTGTATCTTCCACATTCTTCTTCTCTCCCTACTGCTAATCCTGTTTCCACAGCACATGTCTGTAAGAGCGAAACGACAAAAGGAGTTAAAAGATTAAAAAAAAATTGTGGCTTTTCGAATACTCGATGGGTTATCGTTTACTGTTTATCCCGTTCTGTTCGCTAGTTTCTAGACCCCATTACTTCACTTCTGTCTGAAATTCTCAGTTTTTTAATACATATTCATAGGTTAGTATCTAAAGTTGCTTACTTGAGTTTTAGGGTTCTTACCATATTTGAACCAATTATATCTCTCCTGAAAAAGAATAAAAAAAAAAAAAATGCTTTCTGAATTAAGAAGAGTGACAAATCTACAATCCATCTCATGTTAGGTTTCTAATTTCTGGTACAATCATTTACACAATGACTCAATTTTAAACTTTTCAAAGTTTTCCTTAAGGTTTCAAGCTCTCTGTTCCAATGCTGCTTCCGAGATGGTTTGCAGAAGCGTTCTTGCTCCTAATTTCAATTCTTGCGTGTTCAAACGGTAATTTCACCTAATTACATCTTGTATCTATCTCCTAAGTTTACTTCTTTTTTCTATTCTGGTGGAGTTCTCAGAGACACTGAATCTGTGTTCTTAATACAGCTGCATTCATTGGCGTGAACATCGGAACTGATGTCACTAACATGCCATCGCCTTCAGACATCGTAGCGCTTCTTAATTCACAACAAATCACACACGTCCGTCTCTACGATGCCAATAGCCATATGCTCAAGGCATTCGCCAACACTAGCATTGAAGTTATGGTCGGTGTAACCAACGGAGAAATCCTCAAAATTGGACGGTTCCCTTCAGCAGCAGCTGCATGGGTTAACAAGAACGTTGCTGCTTATGTTCCTTCAACTAACATAACTGCCATTGCTGTTGGCAGCGAAGTTCTCAGCGCGGCTCCTCACGTTGCCCCAATTCTTGCCTCGGCTCTACACAACATTCACAAGGCTCTTGTGGCTTCCAATCTCAACTTTAAGGTCAAAGTTTCCAGCCCTATGTCTATGGACATAATGCCTAAACCGTTTCCTCCATCTACATCCACCTTTAGCCCGTCGTGGAACACAACTGTTTACCAGCTTCTCCAGTTTCTGAAGAACACCGATTCCTTTTTCATGTTAAACGCGTATCCTTACTACGGTTACACCGCTGCTAATGGGATTTTCCCGCTCGATTACGCGTTGTTCAAGCAGCTTTCTTCGGTGAAGCAGATCGTTGATCCAAACACGCTTTTACATTACAACAGCATGTTTGATGCTATGGTTGATGCTGCGTACTACTCCATGGAAGCTTTGAATTTCTCCAAAATTCCTGTTGTTGTCACTGAAACAGGCTGGCCTTCAGCTGGTGGAAGCGATGAAGCTTCTGCAACACTCGCTAACGCAGAGACATTCAACACTAACTTGATCAAGAGAGTGTTGAACAACTCAGGTCCTCCTAGCCAACCAGACATGCCGATCAACACTTACATCTACGAGCTTTACAGTGAAGACAAACGATCAGGACCAGTCTCTGAAAAAAACTGGGGGATTTTGTTTCCAAATGGGACATCTGTTTATCCTCTCAGCTTGAGTGGTAGCTCTAACTCTGCATCTCTAAACGGTTCATCGATGTTCTGTGTGGCTAAAGCAGATGTTGATGATGATAAGTTGGTTGACGGTTTGAATTGGGCGTGTGGTCAAGGCCAAGCTAACTGTGCTGCGATTCAACCGGGTCATCCTTGCTATCTGCCTAACAATGTTAAGAGCCATGCTTCTTTTGCTTTCAATGACTATTACCAGAAGATGAAAAGTGCTGGTGGAACTTGTGACTTTAGTGGTACGGCCATTACCACTACTAGAGATCCCAGTAAGTTTCTCATTTCTTCGACCAACTTACCAATAACATTACATATGTGCATAAATCTCAAACTTGTTGGCTTGTGTGTTTTGCAGGCTATAAAACATGTGCGTACACAGGAAGGTAACACTATTTCTTCTTGTTAAGTTGTCTTATTCTTTTTGAAAACTCAAATCTTTTTCTGAACTCTTTATCCATCTTTATATTCAGCTTAAGCGCAAACGCAACTGGAGGAGACTTTCCTCCGAGTGCGTTAGGACCCGTAAGTCCATTGGGAGGAAACGCAAACGCACTTATCACCTCTAGCTACTACCATCTACCCTTATTGGCACCACTAGCTCTCACGCTACTACAACTGCTACTACTTCAGCACAACCGCCTTCTGTAGAGCGTTTGTCAAAACACGGTTTTGTAGTAACCGGAGAAATCTACTAGCTGCTTGGTTATTTTGCCTGTTGTTGTACTTCGGTTTAGTGTAAGTGTAGTAACTAGAGACCAGAGAGAGCTCACAAGTTCCCATTCTTTGTCTTCATCTTTGACCTTAAAAAAATCTTCGAATTACTGTGATTTACTATATTTCATATTTAAATGAATCATTATTACAATATATTGAGATATATCAGAAAGAGCTTGCAAACGTTATCAATGTTATTTCAATAAATAATAAAAATTTGATATTTGATAAATTTTCTAATTTTATGTCCTTTCACTTTGTCTTCTTATAATCATTTATCAAAATAATTAAGGATTCATGTGGTTGTAACATGGATCATTGGATCCCATACACAAGAATATTGAATATACAAATTTATCAATAATCAAAATGGTTACAAAATTATTGAAGTAGAGAGAGGTAGAGGAATGAAATTTTTATAAAAATTATTATTACATTATCCACGTCAGCGATTACTTTATTAGATTAATATGATTGGACACAAACGCGGCGTTTCGAAGAATGGAGTGCGAGCGAAACGCTGAAGTGGGGATTTGGATAAGCAGAGAATCGGAAGACGACGACGACGACGACGAAGACGGGAGATGATGACACCTGGTGGAAGCGAGAGATTGAAACCGTTACCGACGGCGATGTACGCTGGATATTCAGGAACGGCGTCGTCTTGGGTAGCAAAGACATCAGTTTCAGCGTCAGGGAAGAGGATACAGAGGGAAATGGCTGAGCTTAACGTTGATCCGCCTCCTGATTGCTCAGCTGGTCCAAAAGGAGATAATCTCTACCATTGGATCGCCACCATCATTGGTCCTTCTGGTTAGTTCCACGATTCAAGTTGCAATTTTTAGGTTTTTTCAAGTCATTTGATTTTGGGGGTTTTTTTTTTGTTGTTGTTGCAGGAACTCCGTATGAAGGAGGGATCTTTTTTCTGGATATTATTTTCCCATCTGATTATCCTTTCAAACCACCTAAGGTATGATCTTTCAATCCTTTAGTTTGGTTCTTTCTTCATGAAAGTTTCAATTTTTTTTTTTTGTGTGGGAGGAGCTTTTACTACTTTAAATGGTAATGCTTTTGAGTTTTGGAAGTTTCAAGCTTGATGTCTCTGTAGGAAGTTGATAACTTGATGGATTATCAAATGAGTCTTCAACTGTGTCACACTTTGAGACAGAGATCATCTAGAGTTTCATTTGTCTGGCATGTTATGTAGTTTTCTTTCTTGTATTTAGGTATTTAGGATACATTTAGTAGCAAATTCTTTTAAATTTTGGGATTTTGAGTGAATCAAGCTATGTTTGGGTTCTAATCTTGAGCTGGCAAGTTCGTTACATCAGTCTTTTTTGAGTCTTTTAAATTAAAGATCGTGAGGTTTTGCAGTTGGTGTTCAAGACTCGGATCTACCATTGCAATGTGGATGCTGCGGGGAATTTAAGTGTGGAGATTCTAAGAGATAGTTGGAGTCCAGCTCTTACAATCACAAAAGTCTTACAAGCCATCAGATCTATCTTTTTAAAACCTGAACCATGTAAGTTTCTACTCTGCTCTCAGGCTTCCTTTGATGAATTGACCAGCTCAAGTCAGATCTACCTAAGAAAAGCCTTTTTTTAGTTTAATCTGTTCATGATGGGTTTTGGCCAACAAACATAATAGATCTCTGGCATCCAACTACCAGCTTTAACTTCCTTAGTAAATCTCTATCTTTCTCTTTAACACATGTTCTCATTCTTTCTGTACCAGATAGTCCAGTTTTGCCAGTGATTGCACGGCTCTACTTGACAGATAAAGAAAAGCATGACGAGGTAGCCAGAGAATGGACTTTGCGATTTGCCAAGTGAAACAAGATTTGGATCTTCAATACGAGGAAACACAACAGATTGTATTATAATAACACCTAGTTCTTTGGTTAATTAATGGTCATCAATGTACATCCATCAAAGTGGAACCACAATGTTAGATGACCAAAAAAAATTGTTTGCTCAGAGAATAGGTAACAGTGTGAGGTTGAGGTAGGACCATTCCTCAACAACTCAAATTTATTGAAAAAGGTTATACAATTTAGTGTCAATTTTTTTTCATCAAGGACTCAAGAACCAAATACCACATATAACTGAGGAATTGTTTCTTTTATAAGAAAAATAAGATCAAACAAGCGAAAACTTCTTTAGAAGAGAGAGAGAGAGAGAGAGAGAGAGAGAGAGAGAGAGAGACATTTACAGATGAGATAATTAAAACCAAAGAGTATTAGTTGGCACCTAACATGTGTCTATAATCTTTATGATTTGATTATCTCAAAAAAGTAAGATCAAACTTTCTATCAAAACACACAACTGAGACTTGAGAGACCAAATCTACCGGTCAATTCTTTCATTCTTTTAACCTAATTCTGTTTTACATAACTATTACAAACGGTCAGCAGACTCAACACATGTGGCATATATATAGAATAGAAATATTGAACAGCAATGTTAAAAAAAGAGCAGCTAGCATATGTTGAGTCTTTGCGACTAATATATCTTTATATCGGTATGTTGTATTATTTATTCATTTTAACTATACGTGTATATTAGATGTGTTATGTGTATATATGATGATGAATTTGAATATGCGTACTCAATTTTGATTATCTTTTTGTTGATGTTCTTCTTCGTTAGCATGCATGAGGTTTTTAAGTCACAACTATAAAGTTTGTTGTTCTTACTTTGATACAACGAGAGATCTTGGGGAGATATTGAGCATGTCCAATCTTTAAATGACGATATTTATCTGTAAAACCTTTTTTCTTTATTTACATTCTTAGTTTTACTAGATTTTCGAAAAGAAATATTTTATTTCTTCGAATAAATTTGGTTGCGCCAAAGAATTTCAGTTCGTTATTTAATTTTGCTGATGTGATGTGAACCGAAGGGTCAAAGAAAAGGTTAGGTTGGAGCAGCATACTCGTTTGCAAAGTTCGTTTAAGTTAACTTATGTTAACGTCATTTAATCTTGCGACTTGTATTTGAAAAGACTAGGTCTAGCGCGGTGTGTTTTGAGCTTGGTCGTCTATGATTTAATTTCCTAGACATTTTTTTAAGAAGGGCCGTTTTCTGGCGTAAATGTGGAGAGACGTGTGAAGAGTCGATGTGAAAATGGCATGGCCGGTGTTGTTTTTGGTTTTTAACGAATTCTAGAGGGAAAACGAACGGACCAATCATAACATGTGTACATTAGTACATAACTGTGTTTGACGTACATATAATTGTTAGCAATCTTTGAGTTTTTTTTTTTTTTAAAACTAAAATTTAGTATTACATGAAAATAAAGTTTTTCAAAAACATAAACTCGTGCGGTAACAGACACGTTTGCATAAATCACTAGGTTTAGTGTAAGGCTGCATTATTTTCAATTTTTTGTACATTAAACAAAATGTATCTTATTATATTGTAACAATTTTTTTTGTTAATTAATTGTAAAACCTTATTAGAAAGCTTTATATCTAACTTATTTATTCGCATTATCCATGATAGATACATGATCTTAATTCGACAGATGACAGAATATATATAGAGAAAGAGGTTTGTGTAATCAGTTACACTCACAAATTTGGTTTTATAAGCACAAAACGCACCGCAAAACAACGTACACATATCCACCAACCTTTTAGATCGCATATATAATCCCTTCACGAAGCATGTGGTAGATATAGAAGACATCAAGGGGTCGATCAACTATATATCTTCTTGTCGATCTGGTCATGTCCTAAGCTCGACGACGCTCCAACAATCTCCTCCATACAATCATCCATCTGCAACGATTGAGATATTGGGATCATGTTACCAAAAGGATCATCATCATCGTTGATAAGCGAATTAAGAAACGATGAGAACTTGTCGTCGTAGCAGAAACCAAAGTCTTCGTAGTTTCCCTCACCACCAAAGACATTAATACTGTTCTTGTTGCTAGCTTCGTTTCCGCTATTGACGGTGGTATCCGTATGAGAACTAGAATTAGGCTCTAGAGGGTTTTGTCCCCCGGAAACTTCTTCTTCTGGTTTATGGATATTGTTTACATCAAGAGGCTTGTGGGTTTGAGGATCAATGCCCTGCCTTAAAAGTTTCTTACGAAGATGAGTGTTCCAATAGTTCTTGATTTCATTATCAGTCCTTCCCGGTATCCTTCCCGCGATCAATGACCACCTGCATCACACATTAGAATTCCCATAAAAGAGCATGCATATATGTGACTCGAAAAAAACAACAATTAACTCCTATGGTTATATAACAAGCTTGCGTTCTATTTTTGTTACTTTTTCTTAGTAATCATAAACAAGTTTTTTAAAAGAATGAGTTGATGCTATAGATCCAGAAAATAATAGAAATTACCTTCACTTAAAAAAAAAAGAGTTATAGTCTAAAGAAACTAGCTAGAAAAGAGATTTACATTTTTATTATAAAAATCCAACCAAAAATCAAAATATAATTGAATCAAGAATCAGAACCTTCGTGTTTATGTATAAGAAGTAAAGCCCTAGCTTAAACCAAAAAAATAACCCTAGTTTATGTGTAGAGAGACACACAAACACATATACGTATATATACAGTACGATCTTGTGTATATCCTTGACTATATTAATATATATGTACCGGTTGCCGAGGAGGCGATGAAGACGGAGGATGAGATCTTCCTCGTCGGAGGTAATACCGCCGCGTTTAACAGACGGCCGGAGATAGTTCATCCACCGTAGACGGCAGCTCTTTCCACATCGAAGTAAACCAGCTCTCTTGGGAAGCGATCGCCAGCGTCCTTCACCTTCTTTCTTGATGAAGCTCACAAGAATCTCATCCTCCTCCACCGTCCATGGTCCCCTCTTCATCCCCATCTTCGTGCAACACGGCGTCGTTTTCTTGGACAGTACTGGTTTCTTCCCACCACATGATGATAACATCATCTCCGCCGTATTGTACGTACGTGTTCAACCGATATCTATATATCTAGCTCTCGTTCGCCACTACTAGGGTTTCGTGATCTCTATGAGCTCTTCGATTGGTTGGTTTTTTCTCTCTATCTCTCCATTAGTCTCCTGATGTTACCAATGAACCTACCGACCTTTTTTGCTCACGCGCTAGCTTTGGCGTTTGGTAATAACTAATAATAAGGCACTTATTGTATAATCTTCATTTTGGTTTTTATTTCACCTGCATGGTTCTTTCATCTCAAAGATTTCGCACTAGATTTCCGGTTCGAATAGTAAAAAACTATTCGTAAATAGCTAAGACCAACCTTCACAGCTAGTTAGATTTTGCAATAACTCAACCACAAATAGAACAATCAAATTTAGAAATCGAGATGATTATATAGATACAGTACACTAAATAGCTGAGACCAAACCTTGCTACAATGCACAGGTTATTTATATTAAAGATGTGAAATATTACGAAACAATTAGTATTTGATTGGCCATAAATATCCGCTTATCCTAGCTCCTCCTACAATAGAGAAAATGATAACAAAATGTTTAAAAGTGTTGATGAATACATTAATGAATACTAACCACCTTGATTAAAACACAATTAATTAAAATTGACACCAGCAGTTAAAGAAGAGCATTAAAATCTTGATGGACCACTTTTTTAAAAATAGCGGTGACTGGGACAAAAATGCCAGATAATGTTCACAAATCCGGAAATATAGGGGTGAAATCATAAACAAAGAAAAGTTACGCCCCCCAGAATAAAGGCGCATAAGTAAAATTAACATAAGTATCCTTGGGCTATTACAGTGAGTTCATTAATAACCCAAAACTTTATGTTCAGTTGTTTCTTTCCTTTTTCTTTTTCTTTTTGATTTTAATCAAAATTTACACTACTGTAATAGAGCTGGCAATCTCTCTGATCTTTCAACAGTTCAAACTCCATCTTCGATCCTTCAATTTTTCTTCAGATATTAAAAACCCTAGTTCTTATTTTCCTTTCTCTGGATCTGTTTTTTCGAGGAGCAATTTTGTGTTCTGTTCGCTTCGCTGCATTTTTTTTTTAATCGAGGAAGAAGAAGAAAACGAGAAGTAAGAGATGGCGCGGCAAATGACGTCATCTCAGTTCCACAAATCAAAGACTCTCGACAACAAATATGTGAGCTTTCTTCTTCTTCCGCAATTCCTGGGTTTTGGGTTTTTTTTTTTTTTTTTTCAAATGGGTCTCCTTTGGATGTTAGCAATTTGAAATTGGAACGCTAAAAATCTTTAAAATTTTGCTTCAAGTCTGGTGCTTTGTGTAGTTTTCTCTACAGCTATTTTTTTGATTTAAGTGTTGATATTTGAGCGTATAGATGCTGGGAGACGAAATTGGTAAAGGAGCTTATGGTCGAGTTTATAAAGGGTTAGACTTGGAGAACGGAGACTTTGTGGCCATTAAACAAGTCTCTTTGGAAAATATTGTTCAAGAGGATCTTAACACCATTATGGTTTGTTATTCTTCTTTTTATTGTGGTCTCTCATCCCCTTACCAATGCTATGCTGACTGAATCCTGGTTTTATACATGTGGGTGATTCTTGGCTTTTTGGATGATTTTTTTCTCCAGCAAGAAATTGACTTANTAATCAAAATTTACACTACTGTAATAGAGCTGGCAATCTCTCTGATCTTTCAACAGTTCAAACTCCATCTTCGATCCTTCAATTTTTCTTCAGATATTAAAAACCCTAGTTCTTATTTTCCTTTCTCTGGATCTGTTTTTTCGAGGAGCAATTTTGTGTTCTGTTCGCTTCGCTGCATTTTTTTTTTAATCGAGGAAGAAGAAGAAAACGAGAAGTAAGAGATGGCGCGGCAAATGACGTCATCTCAGTTCCACAAATCAAAGACTCTCGACAACAAATATGTGAGCTTTCTTCTTCTTCCGCAATTCCTGGGTTTTGGGTTTTTTTTTTTTTTTTTTCAAATGGGTCTCCTTTGGATGTTAGCAATTTGAAATTGGAACGCTAAAAATCTTTAAAATTTTGCTTCAAGTCTGGTGCTTTGTGTAGTTTTCTCTACAGCTATTTTTTTGATTTAAGTGTTGATATTTGAGCGTATAGATGCTGGGAGACGAAATTGGTAAAGGAGCTTATGGTCGAGTTTATAAAGGGTTAGACTTGGAGAACGGAGACTTTGTGGCCATTAAACAAGTCTCTTTGGAAAATATTGTTCAAGAGGATCTTAACACCATTATGGTTTGTTATTCTTCTTTTTATTGTGGTCTCTCATCCCCTTACCAATGCTATGCTGACTGAATCCTGGTTTTATACATGTGGGTGATTCTTGGCTTTTTGGATGATTTTTTTCTCCAGCAAGAAATTGACTTATTGAAGGTACCTTCTTTCTTCAATATCCCACAATCTTTATCCATTACACATTCTTTAGTTTTAGCATTGACTGGGACTGGAATTCATTTGTATTTTGTCCTATCCCATGTAGAGCTCAATCCTGTTTTCTTAATTCTGCACATTTATCTGTTTACTAATTCGGGGACCCTGATGTTTAAGTTTCCATCAACTTACGTCAAATCAATCAGCTTCTCAACTTTGGCTTCTTCTCATTAAGGTTTTGCTGTTACGATGCGGTCCTTCTCTATGTCTTCTAAGATGATTTTTCATTGCAGAACTTGAACCATAAAAACATAGTGAAGTATCTTGGTTCTTCCAAGACAAAGACTCACCTTCACATTATTTTGGAGTGAGTTCTAATTAGCCTTTTTGTTTGTTTTGGTCTACTCTGGACTGGGACCTCAGGTTTAATCATATTTGTTTGCAGGTACGTTGAGAATGGCTCTCTTGCAAACATTATCAAACCAAATAAATTCGGACCTTTCCCGGAATCGTTGGTGGCTGTTTACATTGCTCAGGTCTGTTTTAATCTTTCTAAATGAGTTAATGTTTTAATGTATTATTTACTAACTAATGATTACAGGTCTTGGAAGGTTTAGTATATCTACACGAGCAGGGTGTCATACACCGTGATATCAAAGGTGCAAATATTTTGACGACAAAGGAGGTGGGTTTTTCTGTATTATATATTCAATTCACATGCTTGTATTCAGTGTGTTTCTGTTTCAAGATCTCTAGGATGCATAAGGTTCTTCTAGGCTTTCCCCTCCTTAGATAGATACTTGACTACATCACACTTCAGGGTCTTGTTAAGCTTGCTGACTTTGGAGTTGCCACTAAACTTAACGAGGCTGATGTCAACACTCACTCAGTGGTTGGAACTCCTTACTGGATGGCTCCTGAGGTACCCCTTTGATTTTATATTTTCCCTCTCACCATATTCTGTATAGGTTAGCTTTCATTTACAATTTTTGCAAAATTGCTTTGTTGTTGTTTTAGTTTTAAAGAACTCTTACCTGATTATGTGCGCAGTGATGAAAGCCTAACTTCTGTTGCAGGTTATTGAAATGTCAGGAGTTTGTGCTGCTTCAGACATTTGGAGCGTTGGATGCACTGTTATCGAACTTCTGACATGTGTACCTCCTTACTATGATCTGCAACCCATGCCAGCCCTCTTTCGTATTGTTCAGGTATTTGACAACGTTTTTATTAGTTTGCTTTTAGTCAATAAAATTTAGATGCCTCTTCCTTCCCCTTTTTTCCTTATTCTCCATGTTGGAATACACGTCTATCCTGAAAAAATGCACAAACTGATTGCCAGAAGTAACAAACTATTGCCTTTTCTTGTTTCATTTCAGGATGATAACCCTCCTATCCCGGATAGTCTTTCTCCAGATATTACAGACTTTCTACGACAGTGCTTCAAGAAGGTATATTTTTTCTGCGATGGTGTTTATTCACCTACCTCTTGAACCTAAACAATTTGATTTATTTTATTTCCTGTATGTACATCCGATTTATATCTTGTATATTACAGGATTCCAGGCAGAGGCCTGATGCAAAGACACTGCTCTCTCACCCTTGGATACGAAATTCTAGACGAGCATTGCAGTCATCACTTCGGCATAGTGGCACCATCAAGTAAGAACCCGTGGACTTAACTTTAACTTATGGAAGAATATATCAAATTATTATATATCCCATCTTAGAGGACGCACTAGTGTTCCTTGCATCCACTGAACCTGTAATGTCCTTGGGTTCTTCACCCTTTGCAGATATATGAAGGACCCCGCTGCAAGTACGGAGAAGGATGATGAAGGTAGCCAAGATGTAGCTGAAAGCCTTTCAGCAGAAAAGGTGGGGATGTCAGAAACTGTAAGATTCCTTAGCTCTAATTTACCATCGATCAATCTTTTGAAGATGGCAGATAAAGTCATAAAGAGTTGAGATATAAAGAGGAGAACACATAAAAGCGGGTGATGAATTTTCTAAAGCTACTGATACAGTATTTTCTTGCCTAGGACTCAAAAAGCAAATTACCTCTGGTAGGGGTGGCGAGTTTTAGGTCCGAGAAAGATCAGCCTACACCTAGTGATCTAGGTGAAGATGGAACGAATAATTCAGACGATGATGTTATGTCAGATAAAGTTCCTACACCTTCGGTCAATGAGAAATCTTCTCTTCAGTCTGGTGCTTTAAGTATTCCTTCGGATGCTAAGGGGACATCTCAAGATGTACATGGGAAATCTGAACATGATGAAACAGCTGGAAATCTTGAAACAGAAGCTTCTGAAGCCAGAAAAAACAAGCAGGTTGGAAAAGAATGTTCCATCCAAGTGGACCAGACATCACATAGTTCTGGCTTAAAAGGCGAAGATCGTGGGATTCGAAAGGTTAGTTGTGCTGTTACGTCATTATTGTCTTAGCAGTTTCTTATATAATGTGGTAATCAAAAGGCAGTATATCGTACTTTTGTTGTTGAGTTGATAAGTTATTCAGTGATAAACAAAACAGTTTACTGGTGTTGTAATTGTGTTATATAATTTTTTTTGGCGAATTCGACACCTACATGCATAGAGGCTTCTATAGTGAGACAGGTTTTGTTTGTCTTTGGGCCTTGGTCTAATTATTTACAAGATAATGTTCTTTTTGCAATACTTTCTATTACTTTGTTGAATGAGGTGTCAGACTAAATGCTCTATTTCAAGACAAATGTTTCTTTCTTTCGGGAGGTAGGTTGTTGATAGCTTACCTAATACTAAGCTGAAAACTTGTTTTGCTTGTTATTTCTATCTTGAAGGCTGTGAAGACTCCATCTAGTCTTGGTGGGAATGAACTGGCTCGATTTAGTGATCCACCAGGGGATGCTTCTTTGCATGATTTGTTTCATCCATTGGATAAAGTTCCTGAGGGAAAACCAAATGAAGCCTCAACATCGATGCCTACATCAAATATCAACCAAGGTGATTCTCCTGTCGCAGATGGTGGAAAGAATGATCTGGCAACAAAATTGAGGGCTACAATTGCTCAGAAGCAAATGGAGGGGGAAACGGGCCATTCAAATGATGGTGGTGATCTATTTCGCTTAATGATGGGTGTTTTGAAAGATGATGTTATTGACATTGATGGCTTGGTATGAACTGTCTCAAGTATGCAGGTTTGGTATTTCTAGTAGGATACTGCTAAAACATTTCCATATCTTGTTTCTCAGGTATTTGATGAAAAAGTGCCCGCGGAGAACCTTTTTCCTCTGCAGGTATTCTGCAAAACTATATCCTGATAGTTTTGGCATTCTTTCGGCATTTCGTATTTTGCTATTGCAATCCAGTAATGAAAGAATATTGTCGCTTCTTTACTCTGTTTTTTAGCTAATCCAGATCATAGTATTTATTGGTTAAATTTTTGTAGGCAGTCGAGTTCACCAGATTGGTCAGCTCCTTAAGGCCTGACGAGTCAGAAGATGCAATAGTATCTTCTTGTCAGAAACTTGTTACCATGTTTCGTCAGAGACCTGAGCAGAAAGCAGTATTAGTGACTCAGCATGGTTTCCTGCCTCTAATGGATCTACTCGATGTTCCTAAATCTCGAGTATGTTTTTTTTTTTTTTTTGGTCTTTAATCATATCAGTATTTTTCTGTTCGATGAGAATACTGACTGGCTTGTTATTGTGAATATGTTATGGTGTTTTTAGGTAATATGTGCCGTGCTGCAGCTGATAAACGAAATTATAAAAGATAACACTGACTTCCAGGAAAATGCTTGTCTTGTTGGACTTGTAAGTCTCGCTTTCAATTTAGTTGCTGAGTTAGTGGATCACCAGTAGTTCCTTAGTATGGTTGGTGGATTTGGCCAATTTGTTTTATCAAAGGCGTGTGTCTCCATATTCTATTTTAAACTTCTATTTAGAAATTTAACAACATTTTTGGAAAATAGTAGGATAGTAGTGTATCCATGGTGTCTTTATCTTACAACTTATGTTTTCGCTCTCAAATAGTCAAATCTGTGTTTTATTTGTTGTGGCCCAAAAAAACCCACGTAGATTGATTATTCCAAGTGAAATGGCAGATTCCTGTTGTAATGAGTTTTGCTGGTCCTGAGAGGGATCGTTCTCGAGAAATTCGTAAGGAAGCAGCTTACTTCTTGCAGCAGCTTTGTCAGTCAAGGTTAATAGTCATCAGATATTTATTATTTTGCTTCTTCATTTTTAGTATGTCATAAAGTTGATTTGGTAGCTTCTTTGCAGCTCCTTAACGTTGCAAATGTTCATAGCTTGCCGTGGAATACCCGTTTTGGTGGGATTTCTTGAAGCAGATTATGCCAAATACAGGTATGCACTGTTTCTCATCTCCTTATGGTGTCTAGACTACTTTGAACAATAGCTGACCAGTTATTGACTTAGCTCTTCTCTCTTTAATCAGTTCTGATCCTTTTTGCTACGAGATTCTACTGATTTGCTTTCTGTTCAGGGAGATGGTTCACTTGGCTATTGACGGGATGTGGCAGATATTCAAACTCAAAAGATCCACCCCAAGAAATGATTTCTGCCGTATAGCTGCAAAGAATGGAATTCTTCTGAGGCTAATCAACACTCTTTATAGCTTGAATGAGGCAACTCGGCTGGCTTCTATATCAGGGGGCCCACTGATTGTGGATGGTCAAGCTCCACGAGTGCGCTCTGGCCAACTTGACCCTAACAATCCTATTTTTACTCAGCATGAGACTTCACTCAGTATGATTGATCAGCCTGATGTATTGAAAAAT
>NC_025685.1:5672392-5696172 GCF_000633955.1 Camelina sativa | reverse complement strand
TTGAAGATAATCACGTATGTACCTCTCCCCTTTTCAACAGAGTTATCTATCTTTCCAAAATGTTCTGATACGAGAGAAATAAAGCAGCAGTTGGAAGCAAAGCGAAGTTGCTCCCTTCTAATCCTTCTCCTTCTTGAATTTATAGGAAATCATATCGGATCAATACGACATTAGCTGTAAATGGATTAACTCCGTTACTCATCTCAAGGCTAGACCACCAAGATGCAATTGCTCGACTTAACCTCCTAAAGCTCATCAAGGTAATCTCATCAAATCATTGAATATGGCATATCTATGTAATAAGTGTGTAACGCTTGTTGTTGAAGTGCTTTGGTTTGGGTGATCATTTGAAACAGGCTGTATACGAGCATCATCCACGGCCAAAACAGCTGATCGTAGAGAACGACCTGCCTCAAAAACTGAAGAATCTGATAGAAGAACGACGTGATGGACAACGTTCAGGAGGCCAAGTTCTGGTGAAGCAAATGGCAACGTCTCTCCTAAAAGCACTTCACATTAACACGGTATTGTGAGTCCAACCAAATGCCAAACTTATATACCTTGCGGACTGTACAAAATTTACTCCCATTTTTTCCAAGAAGAAAGTGCATATCTCTTCTTCTCGTCTCTTCCATACTTACAAAAATTTCACCAGAAACTGCTGGCTCTTAAAACATGCAAGATTTGTAATAGTTTTAGTAGTGTGGCCCTCTAGTGTGTGTGTTTTAGTCCCTCGAGAGATTGCCAACACTTGTGGTTTTGTAATATGTTTTCCACCTTAAAAGTTTTCTATAGAAGTTAACGTGATAATTGATATTCAGTGCCGCTAGTAATGGTTACACTAGTTATAGTGCTTAAAATATTGGAAACCAGTGATTATTACTGGCAGTTTTGCCAATCACTCAAATCAACAACATTCTTCACAAAATTCATATAATGTTATATCGACTAAATTGGTTTCAGTATTGAGTCCCTTGTTCACAGTTCCATCTCTCACCGTCCACGCGTCTTTGCTTCATAAAGACTCTTTTTACCATATCAATTCATTATGTCTTTTTTTCAAAAAGAAACAAATGTGATCATAAAACATTGGAGCATAACTCTATATTTGTTAACACATAACAGAGAGATTACTCAAGCAGATAAGATC
The DNA here is from genome assembly GCF_000633955.1 of Camelina sativa. Taxonomy (NCBI): domain Eukaryota; kingdom Viridiplantae; phylum Streptophyta; class Magnoliopsida; order Brassicales; family Brassicaceae; genus Camelina; species Camelina sativa. The sequence continues at coordinate 5,695,022 of NC_025685.1, read as the reverse complement.
ATTTTAATATACGCACAAATAAAATCCTCGAAACCACGTTTAGAGCGAATCTAAAGGCTTCGAAGAAGAACTATGTGCGATATATATATATATATATAATTCAAAACCCAGATTGAAAAAAAAAGATGGGTAAAAGGTGCTCAGATATATAATGAATGGTTGGGAAGTTAATCTCTTCAGTAAAAATCAGATTAACGAGATTTATACCCATCATCACCGCACCATTATATGCCTCAAATTGAACAAAAAAAGAAAGAAAGAAGAAAACAATTTTCAAAAAAATATTAGGTTAAATCGAAGGAAGAAGGAAGAGTAGCTCTTAATTAGGGTTTTGTAGTGCGAACACCTTATTTATATATATATAGGTCTCGCGCTAGGTTAACCACCTCGTTGACTCTTTTATGGGCCTTGGGCCTTTTGTGGCCCATTATTGTGTGACCAACCACGCTGTTACGGGCCACTTTCCTCAGTAAGTTGCGTTAACGTTGCTTCTACAGTTGTAATCGGACAGGATTCATGTTTCTTCTATATGTATGTTTCAAACTTTCAATGTTTGTTTGATGAATCATGAATCTATTAAAGTTTAATCGAAATTTATACAGTATATATATATGTAACAAAGTTGCAAACGCAAAATTTTACTTTTTGTTGTTCTACGTAAATTGGAGTATACTTATTAATTTTTGTTATGAGACCTATATAGTCTAGAGCTGTTCACAATATCTTATGTGTTAAGTTATATGTACAATACAGCCAATCAAAAGAAAAGTTGTATTCATCTTTAGCGTTGGCTTAAGATGATTGGTTTACCACAAGATCTTGTGTGTCATCATCCATTGTTCTTTTGATTCGCAGGCCGTAAAGACATTTATGGAGAAAACAAATCTTTTTCTTGTTAATGAATGAATATAGAGAACTGTACTTTTTGGAAAGAACGAGTAAATTGATCAAATGAAAAAAATGTGGCGGCCACTTACAAAAGTTTTTTGGGACTTCATCAAAGACAGGAAAAAAAAAACAAAGCATGCATGAACTAATAAAAAGCGAGGGTTATATATGGTCCCATTTTTGCTGCTGGCCACTTTGCTTCTATGCATCTCACATGGCTTAACATGTTCTTGTCTGATACCATCCCATACCCTCAAAGAAAAAAAGTTTGTTTATTATTACTTAATTAATGGGTGGTTTATGTTTGGGTTGGTCTGAAACTTAGCCACTGCAGTAAACTGTAAAGTTTACCTGATAGGCGCCTATTAATTAGTATTGGCTACAAATTGGTTTCTACGGCTATTTTCATCTACACTTAGACTTAACTATGTAAAACGGCCGGAATGCTTAACATATATATTTGATTCTTACACTTTTGAGTTTAAATGTATGTTTGATGCAATTAAGGTTGCCATATATTTGTCTCCTTCTTGCCTCACTTTGGAGCTTTATTGTTGTGCCCACATTTTTTCTTATATTTGTTTGTACTTTGTTTCATGGTCTTCATAATATTGATGATACCACACATATTTGAAACCACCACAACCTTCCAAAATTTCACAGCTCATCGAAACATTTTGATCATACCACTCGCAGATATCTTTGTGATCATACCACTCGCAGATAACATTTTGAGGTTTAAACAATTTTGTGTGGTCTTATATCTTTCATTCTGTATGTGATGTATATGTTACCTCAACAAATTAAAGAATCCATAAACCGATATCGTATTAATTATGAAACATATGCACGCACAAACACCCAAGCAATTACAATAATAAAACCCGAAGGCTAAATTAAAACTTATAAAAATATGGTAGTCCAAATATTAGAAACAATAACACGAAGCTCATGGCGATCCAATAAACCGAAGTAAAATGGCAAAAACAAATTAAAGAACCCTATAATTCTATGGAAGGTATAGAGAGACTTTTGGTTTAGAAGAGAAAACCAGATGCCAAAGCAACAACAGATGCAAACAATGCTGGGACGAACATAGCAGCATCAGAAGTAGGACTTGGAGCCGGAGCCTCAGTCTGTGCTGCCGCCTTTCCTACTGTGGAGAAAGCCACAACGGCCACCATCAACACCACCATAAGGTTCATCTTCATTGACTCCATGACTCCTCTTTTTACGCTTGAAAGATATTTAGAATTAGAATATATTTATGAGAGGAGAGGGTTGTTTTGTTCTTCTCTTTGGTGCGAATGATGAGTTGTGAGTTGTTTTGAAAGGGTATTTATAAGCCAATTGTGAGAATGTTGTTTCTAGAGACGTCTCTATAAAATATATTTTTCATTCACTTAACTTTTTAGTAAAGGAAAAGGTATCCGAATTACAGCACAGAAATAAAACATTTTGTCTAACAATTATGTGTAGTTTAATGGATGTCTTATAAAGTAACTGCTAAAATTAATGGACTTATTGGTGTCAACTGGAGGGAGATTATAGACACCGACTAGACCAAATTATAGTGTTTCTATTGTCTTTTGTACATCATTCAATACTTTTGTTCTATATAAAATAAAATGTATATATACTAGCTTCCGGTGATTAACTATCTAACTATAGGATTTGAATAATTATTCGAAATTATTTATCGATATGTAAAAAATGTGAGTAGAAATCGCCAAATTGGATACTATTATTCTTGAATAAGAAAGAAACAAAACTGGTTGTCCCAAAGCTGGCAGAGATTGGCTGTCTCTTGGCCCAAACTACATTGTTGTTTTTCTCAACTACTCTGTTTTTTCTTTACAGCCTCACGACTCATTCATGACTAAAATGTCTTATTCTTTGTTTTATTATAGTAGCTATAGTAAACAAATTAACATCTTGATTCTAATTCATACGGTAGATTAGACCAAAATATTGCTTTGAATATACGTAAATTGCGTGTAGCCTTCGTGTGGGGATATTTTTTTGCTTTAGTGTGTTTTTAGATTCTAGAAGATGTCTTTAATTAACATTCTAGATTCAAATTTGATCTTCCTATAATATGATTAAAAATTATGACATATGGTTAAAAAAACAACTTGTAAACAATATAAAATGTAATGTACGTGTTCCAAATTATAATTATTGCTTGTATAAATAACGTTTGTTTACATAATACATTGTATCAAGCTTTAGATTATGATATATGTACTACGTATGATCTCCACGTATAAAATTAGTTCTTTTGTGGAAAAGAATAGTTTAGTAAGAAATGGGTATCCTTATGTTGACTAATGATTCGTGAACCTAAAGATTCATATGAACACTCAATATACCTAGATTGAGATGAAATTCAAGAACTTATTAATCTTTTGGCTTTTTTTTTTTTCCTTTGTGGGTTTTGTAATTTCTGATGGAGTTCTAAAGTTGATTGCGTAACACAAGGATCAATTAGCCGTTTTAGCCTTTATAGTTTTGTTTTCGTTGAAACCAATGATACTGCTTTCCCCAACGTTCACTAGTTCATATCATACCAAACTATGATAATGACCAACCACCCCCCTTTCCTAAAATCCTTTTTCACACCTGTTAATTTTATTTGTATTGTTCTATTTTATATGTCGGCCATTTGTTTGTTTAAAAAATAATTTGCACAGTGTTTAGATATTGAAACGGCTTATATATTTGTTTTCATTAAAACAGTGGAGAAACTAGCCGGAAAGCTTGAATACCCCAAACATGCATTATTATAAGCATGGGGTTTCACTACAATGTGGCCCCAACCAATGAAACTAATTGTTGTTTTTTTTACCAAGTTCCAAAACAAAATGACTAGCTCTTTTATTATTTCATTATTGTGCTTAATATATTTACACCATATAAAATGTGTCATGAAATGCTGGATATAAACTGTATTTTAGTTTGAATAATAGAATAAGGAACCTCGAAATATACTGTTATCTTTGATTAAAATTTTTAAAGAAAATGTTTTCTTGGAGTCTCTTTCATTTTAGTTTTTTTAGTATATAGGAAACTTTAGCGACCTGTGCATGATGATGATTACAGACTTTAACAATGTTATCGTTCACTTTAACTTTGAAAATGGACCGTTGGTGGAATTCGAATTTAATTGTTTTTTTTTCGGATGACTTAAAAGAAAATAAAAAATCAGTCTATTTTTTTTTTTGTTATGCGACTTTTAGGCTTTGTTCCTTTTAGATTTTGAGAAGATTTATGTAGCAGATCAAAAAATTTATAGATAATGACAATTCCAGAATCATATTATACAGAATTTTGTTTTATGTTATAATTTGCTGTAAGATCAGTTTGGCTGAAATAACCCTACGAGAAGAATCTAATTTGCATTACTTTGAAAGTAAAAAATTGGTCAATATTTTTAAATAACATGAAAAGAGTAATAAGATATAGTTATGGATTTTTCATTTTTGTTGTGGTTAAAACAAAAAAAAAGACATGTATATGCTAATAAAAGCTTTTAGAGGCCAATGTTGGAGAATAATATTGTGCTTTGACAAGCCCATGTATAAAACTAACTTAGCCCACATAAATTTGAGTCATGTTTGTATCAAAAAAATTGAGACTGTTAACGTTTCTATGATGATTGTGTATATTGAAATCGGAAGATTGTATGGTTGTAAAATTATGTAATAAAGGGCCTTTTATGGATTTTACCACCTTTGTGCACTTTATATGATCTATCGTCTTACGGTCTTAGTTCTTTAGCTAGGCAAAGGTACCATTATCATATAATTGAAACAAGTTCCTTTCTAACTCCAATCGTCATTTTCTTTCCTTGCTTTTTATTCATTTCAAAGCAATGTTTTGTGTCTGTTTTCTCCATTCTTGTTGTTGGTAGTATAAGGTAGAAAGTGTAGTACGTAGTGCTATGTGATGGAAGAGTGATTCAGTTATTTGTATGAATTTGAAGAAAGATCAAAGCTTTTATGGAGAATTAACTTCTTTGTTTTAACTAAGCTACAAGCCTACAACTCAATTCTCCAGTGACATTTTTGTTTTTCAGTGTTAAGAGTTGAGACCAAGAGGATTGGACGCAAACACAAAGCATTAAGAGGATATTCAATAATCAATTTTCTGGTGATTGGTGAAGGAAGGAATGAGTGATCAAAGAAGAGGCATACAAAGGAGAGACAATGTGAAATTATACTAAGGGCTGAAGTTTCTTTGAGCTTTTAAGAAACTTAAAGTCACACCTACTTTTTCCCCCATCTACTTACATGGAGAGTACTACAAACAAACACCTTATCATAACGTTAATAACCAGACACATACTCAAAACTTCCCATCACCTAGAGAGCTTACACAGACTATCACTAGTTGGTTTTTTTACTACAGCCTAATACTACTACACAAGGAGGGATTTCACAAGATTGAAAGAGAGATAAAGGTGAGTACAACACTACACACATGCCTAGGTTATGGGCAGTTCTTGTTCTTACCGGGCCCACCGTAGTAGAAGTAATGTCCCCAGTCATCGTTGCTTCCGGTCTGAACATCATAACAATTAGATTTCTCGGTGAATGTCCCAAGTCCTTTTGGTGCTTTGAGGTTGTTGGATCCATCAACGACTTGGATGTTTCGAAAGTAACTTGCTTTGCTGAAACCTTCTTCTGGAAAATGACCGCTTCCCATCTGTGTCCAAGTGTGGTGACCATCTGACTGCGTGTTTACAACTTCTCCTCCCCATTCGATCATCGATGCACTCTCTGTTAGGTAGGAGAAAAGAAATGATGGCCAATATCCCAAAACATACCCATTTCCAAATTGCATCCACCAGTGTCCCTCTTTTGGATCCTGCGACATGTTAAACATAATACATTCAGCCTCAAGGCTTTAATTTTTCTTTAGAGAACAAAAAGATTGCAGTTATGACATAAGTACCTTCCAGATTAGAATACTGATATCGTACTGGGAATTACGATATCCAGAGACTGGTGAGATGCTTGCTCCCATTGCTATGTCACTGTTGATTTGAATAAAACCTGAGCAGAGAAGATTGTAGCAACCAGTAGCTTGATAGGCATCACTCTGCAAGAAGAAAGATTGAGCAACATAAGAACATCATGCTATATTTATTATACATACACCAAAAATATTTAATTCAAAGGGAGTTTTGAAATCTTACAGTCCAATAAGTGAAGAGTCTTGTGTTATTGTCTCCATATAGATCCGGACTCACCTGTAGTAAGCACAAGAAATCAAAATAAGCAACAAATTGCACAAGTCATCTTCACATCTCCAAAAGATAATGACAATGACTTTACCTGCCAACCAGCTTCAATGCTGTTAAGATCTTGTCCAAAGGAACCACCTAAAAGCCATATCTGCGACAAGCTGAATTCATTTGTGTTCTGTATCTTTGGCTCCCACACATTCAAAGTCGCCTTAGCTCCGTAATACCTATCTCCTTCCACATAAGCTATGGCGTGCTAATCTCATTCAAAAGGTTCAAGAAACGAAAACTTGGTTACAACAAAATGCCTCAGACCAATCTAAAAAGTGTCAAAAACAAATGAAGCATTTCTGATAATCCCTCACCTGATGACCATTTTGGTTGATGAGGTCAGGTTCCGCAGATTTAGGAAGAGGAACAGTTCTACGCTTCTTCTTGCCGTATCTTTTAACTGAACTTGCTCTTAACACATCATCTTCCCTTGTCCTCCTCATGGGAATGGTTCCTTCAGAACATTTACCATGCCGGTGCCACAACTGAGGGATGTGAGTTTCTTTCCCCTTTGGTTTTGCAGATACCTTATTGTCATCAAAGAGCCCTTCAGGGTGGTAACTAGGCCTCATCTGAACACACCAAGTAACCAAAAATCAGCAATGGAACAAAACATCTCAAGAGAGTTATCTAAATCATTAGTATTTTTTTTATCTACTGAACCTGAATCTTGTGATCTTTGAGGAAAGGGTGGTCAAAAGCTGGCTGCTTAGAGATAGGAACACAGTCGATTATATCTCCATCTGGGCTCTGTTAAACCACAAAGAAGAGCAAAGTAACTATAAGAACTCATCCCACACTCAGATTCCCATCATCTTCTCATCAAACTCAAAAAACCAGAGACAACACACAAACTAGTAAATATAAAAAAGAGAGAGATTTTGAACCTGAATGCTCTTAACAGCAGGTTTGTTCAACCTATTCAAGTGCTTCTTCACCTCAAACCTCTGCTTCGAAGCGCCATACCTCGCTGCTGCGCAGGACAGCGAGAGCATCCCCCACAGCCATAAACACACAAAGAAACCTCTATTCAATTTCACCAAGCTAAAATGCAGAGCTCCCATTCTCGCAATAAACCCAGAAACACCAACAAAAGAACAAAAGAACTTCGCTTTCGGTGAGATTCACACACCCAAAGGTCTACTACTAAGCTATAAGAATAGCTCTAAGAGCCAATGTAAAACAGAGAAAGAAGACTAAACCCTAACGAGAGAAGAAGTTCAAAGGAAACAATAATAATGTAGTTCGTTCGTGGGGACAGACAAGCTTTGGGGAGGTGGTGGTGGGTCTCAGTAAAATCCAACCATACATATCAAAATCCAAACTTTCTCAATTCTCTCTCTTCCCCTGCTTTGAATGAGAGAGAGAGAGTGAGAGAGATAGCTAGTGGAGAAAGCTCTCTCCTTTATTTTCACTTTCTCGCTCCAATTAGTTAATAACATGATTACAGATTTAGCTTACTTTTAATTTTTATTTTATTTTTGGTCAATATCACTTTAGTTTACTTTTGATTTTCTCTTCTTTGTTTTACCAATTTTTGTCCATAACACACCATCCCTTTGTATATAACGTACCGTTCAATTATGTGGTTTTTGTTTTGATAATTGGCAAATTAGGTGCTTCTTGTAATCTATCTTAAACTAAGAGCATTATAAAATGTAGTAAGTATTGTTTTTGTCAAATTGGTCTACCTTTGAGTATTGGTCTGTCTCTGTCACGTGGTATTTGTGGTTTAAAGAGAACCTTGGGCTCTCCTCCACATTAGTCTCCCAAATTTTCCTGATTTGCCCCCCCCCCCCCTTATTGATGAATGCAAAAATGTTATAACAAAGGGTGTCATGGTAGTTTACTTTTCATACTAGCAAATGGAAAACAAAAAAAACTAGACCCTTTAAAATATCTTTGACTAGCGTCGTTAACTCCATGTCATGGGCCACGCTTTGGATACTGTGACAGCTAGTAACTTACTAGTGATGGTCTAGTAGCACCGCACGTAATGTATCTGTGTAGGCAAAGGAAACTCACACGTGCGTGAAGGTTGCATCATTCATCGTACGCGCAGTTTAGGTTATCGCCACTACTGAACAAGAACAACGCAATCACTAATATGAGGTATTATATCAAATTATGTATATGATATGATGAAATGGGGAATGGAGGTCTATTATAGCTAACGGTCAAAAACGTAGTAGAATCCAATGAGATCGAATTAGTTGGATCCCTATTAAAGAGGACTTGCTCTCTCTACCAAATTATAACATTCTCTATAGGGTAAAATCATTAATGTGTGGAGACTTATTATTGGTCTTTCTGTCCATACATTTTTATAATTTGCATTTATGTATTATAACATCTCAATTAATTAATTTAGCGGATGCCCATGTTAGATCAAACCCTAAAGATGACAAAATCACACATGCAGGGGCAGGGCTGTCGCCTGGGTAGATGTGGCGGTGCTATAAACTGAAGAAGACAACATTTGTTAGACAAATTTTTTTGGGACTCAATATTTAAGATTTATTGAAGCACGTACGTGTGGCTTCATTATTGACAAATAATAAATTTTGGAAATTAATACTATTAGAAAAGGAAATATAACAGTAGTTATTGTTTCCTTTTAATTAGATTAGGAAGTCTCATATGTTATGGATGTACCTCACCGAATATTACGGGTATCACAGAGTTGAACTCTGAAAAATTAATGTATTCATTTCATGTAGTAGAACTTTCCATATAACAAAACGGTAAATCAAGAGATTTGATGTTGATGCATATGCATTTGCAATGGTGTAGGTGTAGCTACGGGCTACCTTTCGTTTCTAGTGGATTAGTTTTTGAATTCGGTCTTAGCTAGGAAGTAAGTTAAAGGACCAAAGTTCGTAAACTAATTGTGTGCTCTCATTTATGAACTAGATCATCTGTTTCCCCATTTAGTTAGAACAACGAAACCACTCCCGTATACCTATCTCCAAAAATTTATCTACTACGCATGGGTTAAGACTTAAGACTAGTCCGGAATGTCGGTAAAGTGAAAGGCTATATATATCCAAAACTTATAATTGCATTAAAAGCCACAACACAACGTTGTGATAGGGCATGATTGAAGGAGAGAGAAAAAGCAAGTAAAAGAAGTTGAATTTATGGAGCCATATAGATTTTATATAATGCGAAAAAGTTAGTATGATAATAGTGTGTGACATGATGGTATATGACCACACGAAAGGAAGTGGAGCCACAAGCTTTTCTCATCGTATCCCGCTTTATTATCTTCTGTTTAATGACTCCATTATTGGAAAATGGACACACAATGCGAATCATACGTGTATATTTTTTTTTTTAATAATGGAGGCCTGGAGGGATCCTTCCTATACCAAAATTCATAAGCATTTCAAAAGATGTGAAAGTGATATCTAAAAAAAAAACTAACTATGATTGAAATAGAGGTGAAAACATGATTTGAACGTTTATAATCGGTAGGTTAACTCGATAGATTCTTGGAGGGTACCAAATGACTGATTTCATTATAGTATCATAGTACGCTAACCATTGGCTGTATAAATAATTATATATGCCTGACATGATCGTCAATCTATGGATGTATCCATATTGTCTTCGGGCTAATACATTGAGAAATGTGACTTTTTCACTTTATTCCTGTTTAGTTGAATTATTAGATGGAATCATAGAGAGACCTTGAATCCAATTTTGACTTGTTCCTAAAATATCTAGGAAAATGTCATGCAATGTAATTATTATATAACACCATCAGTAGATTCAGAAATAACATACGGTCTACGGAAGAAGGGTTATAAACTTATAACTTGTAATGTGATCTGATCTTGTTATTGATTATCCAAGAGTAATTTTACAGTATCCAAGAAATATCAAATTAATAAATTAAGACATTCACATATTCAATTAGCTAGGACAACAATACCAAAAGAATCAGTAAGTAATTAAAAAAAAAACAGAAATCAACTAGTCTAATTAATCTGAGTCCGGGAACTGGTAATAGTCATCTCAAAATCCGAAGTAGATGATGAAGAATATTACGGAGAATCAAATCATATAATCCCTTTGATTACGCTACTCAATCACTCTCGTTAATCTTTCTCATTTACTGTATAGAATATTGACTTACTATAGTTAGCTTGTACACTCTTGTATATATTGCCTTTGTAATACTCATCAATAGATATCACATTCAACACTTACATGATATCAGAGCATCATAGTCCATAACCCTAAATTTTTCCTTTTTCTTCTCCATTTGTTTTTCTTTTGCCGTCATGGCTGCTTCTCAAAATCTTACTCCCACATATAACATCACAAAGCCAAAAAGCAAATTAAATCTTCATGTTGCAGGTATGAGACAATCACGAGAACCGTCGATTGCTACACAAGCTTTAAGGGATGAGCGGTGGCGTCGATCGATGTCTGTGGAGTACAATGCTCAACGTCTTCATCAAACGTAGGATTTAGTTCCTCCAAATCCCGCGCAGAATGTTATTGGTTGTCGTTGGGTCTTTACCACCAAGTATCATCCTAATGGAGAATTGAATCAATACAAGTCGCGATTGGTTGCAAAGGGTTTCCATCAGAAGTTTGGGGTTGATTATGCAGAAACATTCAGTCCGGTCATTAAATCAACAACGATTCGATTAGTACTTGAAGTTGCAGTTGCTTGCTCTTGGCCAATCAAAGAACTTGATGTCAATAATGCGTTCTTACAAGGTGAACTAACGGAGGAGGTATATATGGCTCAACCTCAAGGGTTTGTTGACAAGGATCGTCCAGACTACGTTTGCCGACTAAAGAAACCGATCTACGGTCTAAAACAAGCTCCGCGTGCCTGGTATCTTTCTCTCAAACAACATCTTCTACAAACTGGTTTCCGAATTCTCTTGTCGATACTTCTTTATTTATCCATCGGACTGCCCTAACATTCACTTATGTTCTTGTATATGTGGATGACATTCTGGTAATTGGTAATGATCCCAAGCTTGTTGACCAAGTGCTCCATGCCTTTGCTACTCGCTTCTCTATTAAGGATCCCACTGATCTTAGTTATTTTTTTGGGATAGAGGCTACACGATCTAAGCCTGGTCTACATCTAATGCAACGAAAATATATTGTTGATCTTCTCGCGACTCATAACATGTCCGATGCAAATCCAGTCGCTACACCGCTTCCTGTTTCACCTAACTCACTCTCCATGGAGGAACTCCACTTGATGATGCAAAACAGTATCGTTCAGTTGTTGGGAGTCTACAATACCTTTCTTTCACACGGCCTGATATTGCTTATGTTGTCAATCGTTTGTCACAGTTTATGCATCGGCCAACAGTAGAGCATTGGCAAGCAGCGAAACGGGTCTTAAGGTATCTTGCAGGGACTCTCACTCATGGTATTTTCTTTCCCTCTAACTCTGCAATCTCTCTACAAGCATATTCGGATGCAGATTGGGCTGGTGATATCGATGATTTTGTGTCTACCAATGCCTTTATTGTATACTTGGGACGTAATCCAATCTCATGGTCTTCTAAGAAACAACGTGGTGTCGCTCGATCCTCCACAGAAGCAGAATATCGGGCTGTTGCCAATACAGCCTCTGAAGTTCGATGGTTATGTTCTCTACTTACCGAGCTTGGTGTTACCTTACCTGCAACTCCAGTTATTTTTTGTGATAACATTGGTGCCACATATCTATGCGCCAACCCAGTTTTTCACTCACGTATGAAACATCTGGCTTTGGACTATCATTTTATTCGGCAACAGATTCAAGCTGGGATACTACGGGACCTTACATGTCTCTACACAAGATCAGCTTGCCGACGCCCTTACTAAGCCACTGTCGAGACCGGGTTTCCAAAGAGCATGTCACAAGATTGGAGTTCGAGGACTCCCTCCACCTTGAGGGGGCGTATTACGGAGAATCAAATCATATAATCCCTTTGATTACGCTACTAAATCACTCTCATTAATCTCTCTCATTTACTGTGTAGACTTTGACTTACTATAGTTAGCTTGTACACTCTTGTATATATTGCCTTTGTAATACTCATCAATAGATATCACATTCAACACTTACAAAAAGACCCATGATGATGATCATCAAAATCGCCGTTACTAGTATGATCAATAGCAAGCACGTCCTCATCATCATCATAATTATCATCATGATAATAATAATAATAATCATCAGAATCATAATCATATATGGGGAAACACATAAACTCCCATAAACAGATACCAAAATGAAAAAGAGGGAGGCAACAAGCCATCTTCATAAGCTCTTGGGTATTCAACAAATCCGACGACGGAACGCTCCTCATCCGCTGCAACTTTTCAGTGGAAACGTTCGCCACCGTCACCACTGCCGAGCTTCTAAACACCACAGCCAACAAAATCCTCTCTTTTCCTTCTTCTATACGGAACTAGCTCGCGGTTTTTGACCTTGTTATAGTCTTGCACATGTCGTGAAGCTTGTGATATCATTATTTTTTCACAGCAAAATATTCACATTGTTTGTTACAGAAAAGAAGAATTAAATAAGCCAAAATTTACATGTAATTGTTTGTTTAAATGTTTTTATTTATCTTTTACAACATTAAAGTACTTTATTTATATAAAACTGCTATTTTTAAAAATAATTATCAGATACATAACAAATTTCTATTTATTTTGATCATTATCCTATTATATTAATTGATAAGTACAAATATAAAATTAACTTTATAAAATGTAAAAAAATAGTAAATTGTATTGTTCACAATTAGAATATAATAATTACTAATTTAATATATTTCACAAAATAGTGATGCAACAAACAAACAATACAAAATGGTAATATACATGAAACACATTAAAATATTTTAATATTCTAAAATAACTAGTATTTATGATGATAAATGTAGATTTACAAAATAATTGCAATATTAAAAGTAAATACCTCAGATTCTATAGGTTTTGTGTCCAACAAAGTAAAAAAAACAACAAAAGACTTCTAGAAAAAAAAATAAAAAAATAATAAAGAACCGACTTGTAAATTTAAGAAAATCAAAAGCCCAACAAAAAATTAGAGGTTTTGACATTTTCTTAGGGTTTTAGTCAACCCTATCCACTCACTAGTCGAGAAACAGAGAGAGAGAGAGAGAGAGAGAGAGAGAGAGAGAGATAGAGATGGAGGCACTTAAGGTATGGAGCCTAACGGCGACGCCATTGAAGCAGTTACTCCGTCTATCTTCTTCCTCTACGCGTCTCGCCACCACAATATACGGAAGAAGATCCTACCACTTATCACCGGTGCTCCGATGTGCCTCCGCAGCTTCTTCTTCTTCTTCCAATGCCACGACGGCTGAAACTTCCAAACCATCCGGCCGTAACCGCCGGTCCGCTTCCTCTTCCAATTCCACTTCTGATCGTGAAGCTATCCGCTCCATTCGCCTTAAAAAGGTGTGATTTTTAATTCAAATATGTGAGCTTTTCATTCAAATATCTGAGCTAGGAATTGGGTTTTGATCAATGTTTGTTTTGTGTTGGTTCATAGGTTGAAGAACTGAGAGGTCAAGGTCTTGAACCGTATGCTTATAAGTGGGAAAAAACTCACAGTGCAAATCAGCTTCAAGAGATATATAAGCATTTAGCTAATGGTGAAGAATCAGACAATGAGAGTGATCGTGTTTCTATAGCTGGCAGAGTCGTTGCTCGTAGAGCGTTTGGGAAACTTGCGTTCTTGACTCTGAGAGATGACTCTGGAACTATTCAGGTTTCATTCACTCTCTTTTTTTTCTATTGTTTAGATCATTAGATGGCTTTGTTTTCATTTAACTAGAAGCTGGCTGTGACATTTTCTTATTCATTTTCTAGTCTTTGCAGCTTTACTGTGAGAAGGAAAGGCTTTCAGATGATCAGTTTGAACAGTTGAAGGCACTTATCGATATTGGTGATATTTTGGGTGCTAGTGGCTCAATGAAGAGGACTGAGAAAGGTAGAACTTTCGAATAAGATGATTAATCTGGATAGAAAAGCATTGTTTTTTGGGGTTTGTTTACTAACTGTTTGGTCTCTGAACTTTACAGGGGAGCTTTCTATATGTGTGAATTCTTTTTCAATTCTCACAAAATCTCTCCTTCCACTGCCAGACAAATATCATGGTCTAACTGATATTGATAAACGTTACCGCCAACGGTGAGCTCTGTCTTCTATCTATGTAAAATCGGTGGGTCTAATTCTTTAAAGAAAGTCTATAAGTTTTACTGTGTTTCTTACTAGGTATGTTGATATGATTGCTAATCCTGAAGTGGCTGATGTGTTCCGGAGAAGGGCAAAAGTATGTTATCAAAATATTCAAACTCTCATTTGAGCATCTAGTTTCTTTGGTGTACGATCCCTAAACAACCTCACGAAGTATCAATAGGATTTTCAGTTGATTCTCGTTTAAGATTGTTCGAGTTTTTTTTTTTATTTTTACAAATCAATGATACTCTTCTTCTGTTTTGTTGTAGTAGATTGTTTCAGAGATACGCAAGACAGTTGAGTCTTTTGGATATTTGGAGGTTGAAACTCCAGTTCTTCAGGTTTGTGGCCTACCTTCATTCTCAAATGTTCACTTAATACTGAATTCTCGTGTAGGAGTCGATTTGATGAACTTGTGAAAACTAGGGAGCAGCTGGTGGAGCGGAAGCAAGACCGTTTGTAACGTTTCATAACTCACTTGGGAGGGATCTATACCTGAGGATTGCAACTGAGCTTCACTTGAAGAGAATGCTGGTGAGAAACATCTTTTATTTTCAAATCTCTTAGCGTTTGCTGTCGTTCTTTTTATCTTTCTTTTGTATTAGCTCACCACTTTTGGTTGGAAATAAAATTACCTGTACCTCAGATATTTATGAAGGATAAATGTTGTCTCTGAATAGATTTCACTTTGTGGTCACAGGTTGGTGGGTTTGAGAAAGTGTATGAAATTGGTCGTATATTTAGAAACGAAGGCATTTCGACACGGCACAATCCTGAATTCACGACCATCGAGGTAGTTTATAATATGACTTCTCCTCGATCATATGCATCACTTGTGCTTCCATACTCTTTAATGGTTCCCTGATCCATAACATTTTTAGCTTTGTTTAGATGTATGAAGCTTATTCGGACTACCAGAGCATGATGGACATGGCTGAACTAATCGTCACTCAATGTGCAATGGCAGTTCATGGGAAGCTAACAATTGATTACCAGGTGAATATGCTCTGCCATCACAGCTAGTTTCGGGAGATAAACTCATCTGGATTCTATGTTGGTTGTGAATTGTTGAGAGACTGAGTTATGGTTGCTCTGTGCAGGGAACAGAAATCTGCCTCGAGCGGCCTTGGAGGAGAGAAACCATGCATAATCTCGTCAAAGAGATTACAGGAATCGATTTCAGTGAGCTAGGGGAAGATATCGGAAATGCCAAAGACACAGTTCTGCTGGCACTCCAAGACGTGCTTGAGCCCAAGGACAAATCCGGAATCAGAGCTTGCTCTTCCCTAGGCCATCTTCTGAATGAGGTGAAGCTTCTTCAGTTGACACTTACTATCAAATCTGAGATTTATGTGCTTAAATCATTTCGCGTTTTCAGGTTTTCGAAGTTGTTGTAGAGCCAAAGCTTGTGCAGCCCACATTTGTCTTGGACTACCCAATCGAAATATCTCCTTTGGCCAAGCCTCATCGCAGGTAAAGTTGTTGCTAGAACTCTGTTTCCTGGCATTGACTCGATTTTTACCTTTTCTCCCAATACTGTTACCATCTTCTAGATCATTCATCTTGTGTTATAATATATTTTCCAAGTGTAAATAGCTTCTTTGTCTGCAACAGCAACGCAAGTTTGACTGAAAGATTTGAGCTGTTCATCTGTGGCCGTGAAATGGCAAACGCATTCTCTGAATTGACTGATCCAGTGGACCAGGTAATGGGATAATGAAGCCTTCCACATTCCTGCAATTTTGTGTCCTCTTAAATAACAGTCTACATAGTGAAGGATATGCTTTTTTAGTTATCTTTGTGTACACTGGATCATAAAAGATTATTGATTTGTTTAAATATGGTAGAGGACGCGGTTGGAAGAGCAGGTAAAGCAGCATAACGCAAAGAGAGCAGAGGCCGCACCAGAATCTCCTGAACCAAACGCAAAGAAAGATGATGATGATGAGGAGTCATATGAGGTAACCCTTGACGAAGACTTTCTCACTGCCCTGGAATACGGAATGCCTCCAGCTTCGGGAATGGTACTTATGTCTATTTTCTTTCCTTTATACAATTAGAGTAATAGTATCACATTAGTTTAGTGTTAGCACACTGACATCTGTAACATGACTGGATTAGCCTTCTATGCTCAAGTACTTGTATTGTTTCTTTGTTTCTCTTAGGGGCTTGGAATTGACAGGCTAGTGATGCTACTGACGAACTCCGCTAGTATAAGAGACGTGATTGCGTTTCCTGTTCTGAAAGTTCAGCAGTAACTCTTAGTTATGCCGAAAGTGGTAATATGCATGTTGTAACTTTTTATAGCATTCTTGTGTATCTTTTTTGGCGATTTTTCTAGCAGCAAGTTGGAGGAAGAATGTGTAACAGACGCAATTAGATAGCAAAACAACATTCATATTCGTCAGTTTTCTGGAGATTTGGAGCTTCTCCAGTTTTGACAGTGTTGAAATATCCATCTTCCCTCAATGAAGAAGCATGCAGCATAAAAGTCATACGGGAAACTCTTAACCCCTTTGTTGGGGAAAACCATTATTGTTTTTGAAGTTGTCTATGGAACTTTCATAGTCTAAAAACTAATAGACTTCTATATTGTCATAATCAGATTCTATCATATCATTAAGCTTCTTTTATAAACAAAACACACCAAATGAAACTCTTTACGAACTCATCTCTCTTCTCCCACATGAACTCCTACATCTAATCTAAAGCTACGTTTCAAAAGAGAATGCGAGAACAACAAACTATAAACAGCTAACGAATGTCGACTAACAAAAAAAAAACAGCTAACGAGTAACATGATGAGCTGAAACGTACTTTTCTTACTCGTGCAATGAAAATAAGATGCAACAGCCAAATCCTTTATAAGATGCAATCAATGGCAAAACACAAGTTAATTACATAATACTGAACACAAAACAAAAAGAGAAGAAATTAATAACAGGTTATTTCAAGAGTACATGAAATGAAAGTCAGTAAGAAACACATCAAGGATCTGGAAGTTGAACTAATTAATAACATTTTGCTTTCCTTTTGCGGTTGATTTGAAGTTGCACTAAACTTGGAACATAAGAAGAGAAGACAAGTGGGTGACAATCTCCGTTATCGGGACCATCTCCAATCACAGATTTAATATATCCATCTTCTCCAATAATATGAGCTGTTTGGTAGTATAAAAACTTGTACTCTAAATACGCGTCAAGATCAAAAACCACAGCGACCTTCTTCTCCTCGTCGATGAAGAAGCTTCCAGCTTGAAAACCAACAGGAAAACCAGTAAGATCAGCTGTGATATTAACGTTCAAAAACTTGCTCCATGATACCGCACTGGGATCAATCTTATTCGTAACCCAAATCTCAATCATCGACGGCCCATCTGTCTCAGACCTTTGGTATAACACAGCCACCTGCTCCTCTCTGACACAAGATAGAGTCACACGCTCTTCAGAAAAAGAGCTAGAGGGCAGATAAAGACGCGGTCCAAATCTCTCTGTTGTAAAGTCAAAACAGAGTAAAAAACGTTCATCCTTTTGAGCCAAAAAATAAGTATTTCCTTTCAAAGACACGCAACCTCTTATAAACCATGCATGCTCGTCGGGAGTGACAGAAAGATCTCTCCATGAATTAGAGCTAAACTCGTAGATCTGGCTAATAAAACCTGGTTCTATCCCACTGTAGTAATCGAAAAACCTCAAGATTTTGTGGTTACGGTTCTTGTCGTATCCGAGAGCATACAAATCTAATTTGTATGAACGGTGACCGTCCTGGATACACCAAGTTTGCCCTAGATACGGGTTCCATACCACGAGCTTAGAAGCCTTAGATTCGTGCTCGATATCACATAATAATAAGCCGTCACAGTGAAAGACTTTATATGGCTCGACTTTACCAAGTATACTTATTTCCTTCATAGGTGGATTAACGTAGTGACTATAGTCATCGCGGATTCCTTGGAGAACGAACGTCATGAAACAAACCTTAAAATCCTTTATATAGAACCCTCGAAACTCTTGCTTCCTTGCTGCTGTACCTAACATATGGTTTTTGGATAAATCGTATAACGTTTTGCAAGTGGATCCCATTGCACCTAGAGATTTCATTGGAACCCTAGAGCATATATCTTCTGCTAAATCCTCTGGAAGATCGGGAAAACTCATCCTTCTACCAAAGTTTTCTAATCCAAACAGATGTTTTTGCGCTTTTTGTCCACTCTTTCTCGATCGCTTCTTGATGCAGAGACAAAATCTTTAAAAGCTATATAGGGTACGCGATTAGTTTTATTTTTATGCGTCACCGCTTTAGATAAACTTTTTCTTTTTCCTACTTTGTTTTTTTGTTAATATATCTATTTTCTCGTTTAATTCACAAAAAAAATAATGATTCTAAATTTGTAATCAAGGAAAACACTGAAAAGGATATATAATGAAAGTGCAAAAAGTCACCATTGGTATTAGACAGTAGACACCTTCAAAACTGGGTGTTTCAAGTAATATGTATTACGGTATTAGCCACATGTTCAAGGTGTTGAAGAGATTAACACTGATTGATTAAAAAAGGAAGCTACACGCTCCCCTTCTAGCTCTCTAGACTTTTGCTAATTTTCTAACTGATTCTGTGTCGACCAAAGTTGATCTCCTGTTGTTTAGGTTAGGGACAAAGCTAAAAACAAAAAGAACTTTAATCATTACTTTTCCATTAAATGCTTCGAATGTTGTTTTTTAAAGTAATTTTATACTAAAATATTCTTCTTCTTCTTTTTTGTTTGAAAAAGACAAGCTAACGCCAATGTTTAGAATTTAGAAAGTTAAGTATGATGGATTATACTACAATTTATAGTCTTTTTTGTTTGGAGAGGGTAATAATAATGCTTGTGGGTTTTCTAGCTTTAGATGTCGATTGAGGTAACTTGGAGTGTATCCGACCAATTTATAAATGATTGACGCCTACACACAATAATAAGCAAATCTCACACATGTGTAAGAGAGACAAGTTGTATGGCTTTTGAGTTTGATTGATCTCGAAATATATATATGTCAGAACTCAGAAGCATCCTATGTCTCATCATTATTCTCTCTATTAATTGGCACACGCATTATACGCATTTACATACCTATGTGTTTATAAATACATATGTGATCTATAGATCATATCTGGATTTGTCAACTAAAGAAAAATACATAGAAATCAAAATTTTGATATATATACTTCTCCTTCACGTGGAAACTTCGTGTGACTTGTTCCATTAATCATCTAGATTTGACATGGGTTATCACATTATGCATTTAGATTTGCAAGATGATCTCGACACAACAGTGCATATTGTAAACAGAAGGTATAAATTTAATCCTGTTATTAGATGATTTGCAAACAAATTCAGTAAGTTCACTAGATTAGGACCCGTGCTACAGCACAGGTTGAAATTCTTTTTATTTATATTATAATTTTAAAATAAAATATAATTTATATGACTATTTTAAAAAGTTTTTTTGGATAAAACATTATGCAATAAAATCATATGCTAAATATAATGACTTGAAAAAAATATCTATTTTGTAAGTTTTATATTGTTAATTTTGTAATTTTATTTATGAGAAATGGTTATGTTTTTTGTTTGTTTTTATTTTAATTTTTGAACATGTTTGGTGAAAGTTTTTTAATATGACTCGTGCTTAGGTAAGATTTTATTTTCAGTTTCACAATAAGATCTCGAAAATCACGATTAAGTGTGATAAACTGCCAAGATTTTATTCCTTTTAACGCCTAAGAATATATTTTTATGCCAAACAGTATATATTTTGTAACAATACATGGAATACTAAAGATGTTATTCAAGAAATGATATAAATCATTGGAATATTCTCTTTAAGAAGACTATTTGGGATATTCTTAAGTGTATTCATATAGCCTATGGATTGACCAATTAATTTATAACGTTTTTTGTAACCAACCTATATTTAATGTATAACATATTTTGTAACCAACTTATAAAAATTATATAGTTTACGAAAAAAAGTTGTGTACTCCTGTTTTATTATATAGGGGATGAAAGCATGTGGTTTAGAGTGGTAGATATAAAAAAATAAAGTTTTTTTAATTATTTTAATTTGTAGATAAATATATATATATATATATATATTTTTTTTTTCTTAGTAATTATCTAACAGGTAAAAAACTAAAAAAGTATCAAAACAAAAATATTTGATATCTTCTGGAACAAACAAAGGGAATCCAATATATATTGAGAGATTAACTAAGCGAGGGAACAGTTAAGAAAATACAAAGACTTCACCTTTTTACTTGTTTTTGTCAACCCAAAGACTTCACCTTTAGAGGCACTGGAAAAGAAAAAGCAAAAATTCGAGGACTTACTACTTTATCTTCATCTTCATCTTCTTCTTGTTGTTCTATGAGAAAGAAGAAAAAGCAAAAACTTGGTCATTCTTTGTCTCTCACACAAATCATAAAAGTAAATACCTTTTCTCTCGATTTCTTTTACTTACTTATAGTTATTATATATGGCCATGGATGATTGTTCTCTCAATTTGGAATCTGTTCTATTGCAATTAGTATAAAAAGCGTGGTCCCTGTACTTTTTTTTTTGTCTGCTTCCTCATCTGATCAACGCTTAATTTATGGGTCTTTGGATTCTATCGGAACTTGGATAAAAAAAAATATATTTGGTGGTTATTAACTCTTCTTCGAAACCCCTTTTGTTGTTGCTCTCTTTCTTTATTTTTTTCTTTTTGTGTTTTTCAGAAATCCAGAAATAATCCAACTCTTTTGTCGCTCGGCCCGAAGCTTTTGGTTTTTGTTTTGATTTTCTCAATCTGGGCACATCAATGGGGGAAGAAAGTTTCTAACTTTACAAAGAAGACAGAGTGGTGTGTTTTGAATTTGATGATTGGGTGTTTTAAAGACGCAACATATGTTTTGATGAGGGTTTTGCTTTGTAAGATCCAGTGCCCTTCTTTCATTTGTTTCTGTAAGCCTTCTCCTCATATCTACGCATCTGGTTCTCTTAAATTGGAGAACGCTCCTTCTTCTCAAGTGTCTTCTTCTACTACTGCGGTTGTCGATCACGATGATGATGATGATGATGATGATGATGATGCACATGTAGAAGAAGAAGAAGAGGTTGTTGATCATGTGGATGATGGTTTGTTGACTGAGGTTAGAGGAGAAGATTGTGCTCTTGTTGAGGTTAAAAAAGAAGAAGAGGAAGAAGAAGGTCATGGTAATGGGGAAATCTTGAAGAGCAGTCTCAGAAAGGAGGTTTTAGATTCAGCTGATGGTGGTGTGAGAAGGGAGAAGAAGAAAGTACAGTGGGTGGATTTGATGGGGAAAGAACTCGCTGAGATCCGAGAATTCGAGTCTAGGTTAGTCATCTATCCTTTTATCAATTTAAGCTTCAAAGTTGCAAACTTTACCAGTAATGTTGTTCTTGAGAATTAGTTGGATTGTCATTTGTCTGAACCCTTGTGTTTATTTGCAGTGAAGAAGAAGATACAAGATATGATGGCGATCAAAGCTGTGTTTGTGTTATTCTGTGATCAATTCGGCTTAGTTTTACGCGGAGATATGGCCATGGTGAAAAGTGAAGAAGCTTTCTTGAGAATTGTCTCTGTTCAGTTTGCGGCTTTGGATTTAGAATCCATCTACATTGAGGTACATATTGTAGAATCCACATTTGGATATGATTCTCTATTCAACGGTTACGGTTTTAGAATTGTTAAAAGAATTGCATTCTCTTACACTTGTTTACTTCACCAGTTAATGGATTTTTTTCTTAATCAGATTCAAGAAGCTTTTAAATTTAAAATCACCATGTGCATTACTTTCTGAGCACCACAGTTTCTTAAATCCGTAGCTTCCCTACATACATAACAAACCAAAGATGGTTCTAAGTTCGCTCAGCTTTAACAGATCTTTGTCTTTACCATATATATACTGGAACTACCATATCTAATCAGAATTGCTTCTTACCATGCTTATATTTCATAGTGTTCACCTGACCATCCATAGTCGTGATTTGTTCAGTCATTGGAACGGATTGGGTGAAGGATCTAAGCTTTGTAACCTCTCTAGGCATCCAAATTTGAACAGTTAGCTTCTCGTTAGGCAGTTGTATGGGACACTCGGTGTTTTTCAACATGGTTTTGGGGATTGATCGATCGGTATGAGTTTGCGATCATAATTCATCCATAA
>NC_025685.1:5632596-5668609 GCF_000633955.1 Camelina sativa | reverse complement strand
TGTCTCATCATTATTCTCTCTATTAATTGGCACACGCATTATACGCATTTACATACCTATGTGTTTATAAATACATATGTGATCTATAGATCATATCTGGATTTGTCAACTAAAGAAAAATACATAGAAATCAAAATTTTGATATATATACTTCTCCTTCACGTGGAAACTTCGTGTGACTTGTTCCATTAATCATCTAGATTTGACATGGGTTATCACATTATGCATTTAGATTTGCAAGATGATCTCGACACAACAGTGCATATTGTAAACAGAAGGTATAAATTTAATCCTGTTATTAGATGATTTGCAAACAAATTCAGTAAGTTCACTAGATTAGGACCCGTGCTACAGCACAGGTTGAAATTCTTTTTATTTATATTATAATTTTAAAATAAAATATAATTTATATGACTATTTTAAAAAGTTTTTTTGGATAAAACATTATGCAATAAAATCATATGCTAAATATAATGACTTGAAAAAAATATCTATTTTGTAAGTTTTATATTGTTAATTTTGTAATTTTATTTATGAGAAATGGTTATGTTTTTTGTTTGTTTTTATTTTAATTTTTGAACATGTTTGGTGAAAGTTTTTTAATATGACTCGTGCTTAGGTAAGATTTTATTTTCAGTTTCACAATAAGATCTCGAAAATCACGATTAAGTGTGATAAACTGCCAAGATTTTATTCCTTTTAACGCCTAAGAATATATTTTTATGCCAAACAGTATATATTTTGTAACAATACATGGAATACTAAAGATGTTATTCAAGAAATGATATAAATCATTGGAATATTCTCTTTAAGAAGACTATTTGGGATATTCTTAAGTGTATTCATATAGCCTATGGATTGACCAATTAATTTATAACGTTTTTTGTAACCAACCTATATTTAATGTATAACATATTTTGTAACCAACTTATAAAAATTATATAGTTTACGAAAAAAAGTTGTGTACTCCTGTTTTATTATATAGGGGATGAAAGCATGTGGTTTAGAGTGGTAGATATAAAAAAATAAAGTTTTTTTAATTATTTTAATTTGTAGATAAATATATATATATATATATATATTTTTTTTTTCTTAGTAATTATCTAACAGGTAAAAAACTAAAAAAGTATCAAAACAAAAATATTTGATATCTTCTGGAACAAACAAAGGGAATCCAATATATATTGAGAGATTAACTAAGCGAGGGAACAGTTAAGAAAATACAAAGACTTCACCTTTTTACTTGTTTTTGTCAACCCAAAGACTTCACCTTTAGAGGCACTGGAAAAGAAAAAGCAAAAATTCGAGGACTTACTACTTTATCTTCATCTTCATCTTCTTCTTGTTGTTCTATGAGAAAGAAGAAAAAGCAAAAACTTGGTCATTCTTTGTCTCTCACACAAATCATAAAAGTAAATACCTTTTCTCTCGATTTCTTTTACTTACTTATAGTTATTATATATGGCCATGGATGATTGTTCTCTCAATTTGGAATCTGTTCTATTGCAATTAGTATAAAAAGCGTGGTCCCTGTACTTTTTTTTTTGTCTGCTTCCTCATCTGATCAACGCTTAATTTATGGGTCTTTGGATTCTATCGGAACTTGGATAAAAAAAAATATATTTGGTGGTTATTAACTCTTCTTCGAAACCCCTTTTGTTGTTGCTCTCTTTCTTTATTTTTTTCTTTTTGTGTTTTTCAGAAATCCAGAAATAATCCAACTCTTTTGTCGCTCGGCCCGAAGCTTTTGGTTTTTGTTTTGATTTTCTCAATCTGGGCACATCAATGGGGGAAGAAAGTTTCTAACTTTACAAAGAAGACAGAGTGGTGTGTTTTGAATTTGATGATTGGGTGTTTTAAAGACGCAACATATGTTTTGATGAGGGTTTTGCTTTGTAAGATCCAGTGCCCTTCTTTCATTTGTTTCTGTAAGCCTTCTCCTCATATCTACGCATCTGGTTCTCTTAAATTGGAGAACGCTCCTTCTTCTCAAGTGTCTTCTTCTACTACTGCGGTTGTCGATCACGATGATGATGATGATGATGATGATGATGATGCACATGTAGAAGAAGAAGAAGAGGTTGTTGATCATGTGGATGATGGTTTGTTGACTGAGGTTAGAGGAGAAGATTGTGCTCTTGTTGAGGTTAAAAAAGAAGAAGAGGAAGAAGAAGGTCATGGTAATGGGGAAATCTTGAAGAGCAGTCTCAGAAAGGAGGTTTTAGATTCAGCTGATGGTGGTGTGAGAAGGGAGAAGAAGAAAGTACAGTGGGTGGATTTGATGGGGAAAGAACTCGCTGAGATCCGAGAATTCGAGTCTAGGTTAGTCATCTATCCTTTTATCAATTTAAGCTTCAAAGTTGCAAACTTTACCAGTAATGTTGTTCTTGAGAATTAGTTGGATTGTCATTTGTCTGAACCCTTGTGTTTATTTGCAGTGAAGAAGAAGATACAAGATATGATGGCGATCAAAGCTGTGTTTGTGTTATTCTGTGATCAATTCGGCTTAGTTTTACGCGGAGATATGGCCATGGTGAAAAGTGAAGAAGCTTTCTTGAGAATTGTCTCTGTTCAGTTTGCGGCTTTGGATTTAGAATCCATCTACATTGAGGTACATATTGTAGAATCCACATTTGGATATGATTCTCTATTCAACGGTTACGGTTTTAGAATTGTTAAAAGAATTGCATTCTCTTACACTTGTTTACTTCACCAGTTAATGGATTTTTTTCTTAATCAGATTCAAGAAGCTTTTAAATTTAAAATCACCATGTGCATTACTTTCTGAGCACCACAGTTTCTTAAATCCGTAGCTTCCCTACATACATAACAAACCAAAGATGGTTCTAAGTTCGCTCAGCTTTAACAGATCTTTGTCTTTACCATATATATACTGGAACTACCATATCTAATCAGAATTGCTTCTTACCATGCTTATATTTCATAGTGTTCACCTGACCATCCATAGTCGTGATTTGTTCAGTCATTGGAACGGATTGGGTGAAGGATCTAAGCTTTGTAACCTCTCTAGGCATCCAAATTTGAACAGTTAGCTTCTCGTTAGGCAGTTGTATGGGACACTCGGTGTTTTTCAACATGGTTTTGGGGATTGATCGATCGGTATGAGTTTGCGATCATAATTCATCCATAAGATGGTGCTATTGAGAGATATCCCGACGTTTTGAAGAACACTGACGATTTATTCAAAATGATTCCAAATATGATATCTTGAACACATACACAGTATTCTCTTGTTAAAAAAATCATTACACTTGCACAGAAATTTGTTTGCAAGCCAAAGGAATCCGTATCCCGGTGAGCTACTCTCGTTGCGGAATTCTCGCCTATCTCTCAACTTTTAGAGCAAACCCAGTCCGTCCATCTTAGTATCCATATCCTGAAACAGGGCAATCAAATAATCAGTGGTGAAGAAACATGAGTTTAGTTTTGGTGTCACCGTCCAGTATTCATGAATCAGAATGTGTGGGCTAACCTGAGTTGTCCATGGGGTTGCCAGCAGGAACTGGCTCTGGCTCTGGGATCTCAACAACCACACAGTCAGACATCAGGAAAGTTTTTGCAACCGAGGCTGCATGTTCCAAGCAACATCTCACAACCTGAATACAAAAGATCCAATCTATCAGATGGGATAGCAAAAAAGAGTATGAGAGTGTTGTTAAGCGAGAAACTGACCTTTGTTGGGTCGATGATGCCTGCAGCCATCAGGTCTTCATACTTGCCCGTTGCAGCATTGTAACCAAATTTCATATTATCATTAGCTAGTACCTGCAATGAATAAAGACAGCTTTTTAAGCAACTTACGTAGATCAAGAGCTGAATAAACATGGAGACTTTTTTATGTTGTGTTATTATAACCTTCTCGCTGACAACACTTCCATTGACACCCGCATTCTTAGCTATCAATTTCAGAGGGTAACTCAGTGCTCTTTTAACGATTTCCGCTCCAACCTACAGGTGGGAATGGTTGAAAAATGCAGTAAGAGCAAAGCAATTTGCGCAAATCCCCAAACGTATAGAAAGGTCTTGATTTTCCCAATTACCTTTTCTTCATCATTTTCAAGGGTATTCTTGATGGCATCAACCTTGGATGCAAGCCGGAGCAGAGTGCAACCACCACCGACGACAATACCTTCCTCAACAGCAGCCTGAAACTCAATGAGGTCATATGATTAAGATATTACGTAGTGAGAATAACACGCTCCTCTATAACCCCATCAGCTGGATAAAGAAAATCACCTTTGTAGCATTAAGAGCATCTTCCACTCTCAGCTTCTTTTCTTTAAGCTCCGTCTCAGTTTGAGCTCCAACCTTTAACCACAATATAAGAGGTTTAATCAGGAACTCATTCTTCTGTCATACAAATCGAAGAAAGCCCATGTGATTACTATTATTTACCTGAATTACAGCAACTCCACCAGAGAGTTTTGCAATTCTCTCGTTTAATTTCTCCTTCTCGTAGTCTTGCTCCGCTTGCTGTACAACAATGGTTATTAGCATAAGCAAGCTATATACAAAAAAAAGTAGCTATCATAGACTTCGTATGCAGAGTATGACTCAAACACATACCTCAATCAGATTCCTAATCTGTACAACACGTTTGTTCACTGCTTCCTGTGTGGTCCCATCACCTACAATCGTTGTCATTTCCTTTGTCAGGACAACCTTAGAAGCGTTACCCAGAACTTCTTTTCCAGCTTTGTCAAGAGAAAGACCAACTTCCTCTCTTATCACAGTTCCTGGGAACACACAGCCACATGACAAGATTACATCAACAAATGATTCCAAAACAGGAGGGCACATTGACTGATACCTACATATAGGTTTTGTTAAAAACCATCACCTACCTCCAGTTAGAATGGCAATATCGTCAAGGTACTGGCTCTTGCGCTCTCCAAATCCAGGAGCTTTGAGAGCTGCAATCTTCAATGTGCCTCTAAGCTTGTTAACAACAAGAGTAGCTAAAGCTTCTTGTTCAATATCTTCTGCAATTACAAGGATTGGGTATCCACCCCTAATCGCATCCTCTAGAACACCAACAAGATCCCTTGCATTGGTAATTTTCTTGTCAACAAGAAGCAACTGCGTAGTAGAAAATTGTTAGGCCATCTGCATCACAATATCATTCTGGTAGCTCAGGACCTAGAAAAGTTACCTTGCAATTATCGTACTCAACAGACATTTTCTCACTGTCTGTCACAAAGTATGGGGAGATATAACCACGGTCAAATTGCATTCCTTCCACAACGTAAAGGTTGTTCTCAGCGCTTTTACCCTCCTCCAGGGTAACCACACCCTTCCTGCCCACTTTGCTCATTGCTTCAGCAATCATACTTCCGACTTCATGGTTATTACCAGCACTAACAGCTGCCACATCAGCGAGTTCACTGTCTTCAACCTGTAGTTCCCATGATATAACCATTAGACCCTCTTGCTGTAGATTTGTAACACATTAAGAAGGCAGTTTAAGGAAAGTAATTACTTACCTCCTTAGACATTAGTTTCAGCTCGTTAACCAAAGCCTTAGCTGTTTTCTCAATGCCTCTAGTGATCAATACAGGGTTTGCACCCGCAGCCACCACCTGAAAAATCCAAATTCAAGATTACTTTACTGATTTGAGTTTTTAAGTTTTCCATCAGAGAAAGCTGAAAAAAAAAGAATGTACCAACCTTGACACCCTCAGCAATAAAACCTTGTGCAAGAACAACAGATGTTGTTGTACCGTCACCAGCCAAGTCATTGGTCTTTGCAGCTGCCTGCCTTACAAGCTTTGCACCAATGTTCTCAACAGGGTCCTCCAACTCGACCTAACCAGAAGAAAAACCTTGAGCTTACAGAACTAATTTAAACGAAATCATAACTGCGAAAAGACAATATATTCCATACCTCCCTAGCAACAGTGACACCATCATTAACAATTCTTGGGGATCCATACTTGCTCTCAAGAACAACATTTCTCCCTTTTGGTCCAAGTGTGACACCAACAAGGTCCGCAAGCTTGTTAACACCGCTCTAATAACAAAAAAAAAAAAGGTAATCACTAATCAGAAACAAAACACGAAAGAAACAAATCCTAATCTTTTACTCCGTATAAAACAATTTCATTAATTTTCTCACTTGAAGTCTCCTTATGGTAGTCCCATCCTTGTTGAAATGCAAATCCTTGGCTGCACATACTATCGCAGGACGGGACCTTCTTAGGCACAGATTCTGTCTCCTCCCAAAAGAGCTTGATGAAATGGAAGCCGCAGAAGACAACTTAATTGCATTGGGAGCAACCAAGGAACCAAGGGAAGACGTGGCAGTGAACGTCGATGCCATTCACTTTCTCACACTGGAAAAATCAAAATCCAACAGTCACACATAAACATTTATAACCAATTAAAACTGGGAGGCAACAAAATTAAAAAAACACAGATATAAAAGGCGACTCAATTCCAAAATCAGAGCTCACTCCCCAAAATCCAAATACTCAAAAGCAACCAATTAAACTAATAACCTCCGAGAGCACGAAAACGAGGTCATGCTAGTGGAAAAAAAGGTGGTACTTACCGTACGGTAGGTAGAACAACGGAGAAGCGGTGGGAGATGGCGTCGGAGAGGTTAATTCCGGATAAGGAAGAGGAAGTAGGTTTCTTCACGACTGAAGCAATGAAGACTGCACTTGCTTACTGATTTTTATTATTTTTTATTTCTTCTCTGAAATATATATAAAAGGCGAAATGAGCCTCTTGAAACTTCGAGCTAATCTTCACCGTTGGATTGTTTTGTCACTAAAGAACACTCTAGAACGTCGGATGGGTAATCGAATCCTGGGTCAAGTTCGAGGTTCGGCCTTGTTTGGTGATTAGGGCCGCTTTACTATCTTTTAATCAAATAGGCCCATTATTTAACCAAAAATAATAATCAAATAGGCCCATTTAAAAAAACTAAAGGCATAATAAATTTTATTATTTCTTTCTTCCTTAGCTGATCTTGGTAAGTTCCTCTAAAAGAAATAAATACTTTTTTTTTTTAAATTTATTATCTTAAATGAATTGCTTTTAGGTTTTAAATAGGTTGATCAAAACATAAAAAAAAGTTGAATACATAATTTAAGATATTTCAATGAATATATTGGGTGAAAAGTTAGAGTTTAATGGAAACTATAAAAACTTTGACCAATTTGCTAATTGTTTTTTTTTTTTGACAACAATTTGCTAAATTTTATATAATGAAAATTATTAATTTTGGCAACAGATTTTTATCTATTTATTACAAGAGTACCAATAAAAAAAAAAAGGGAAACAAATATACAGTAGTATATAAAAAGAGATATTTATGGTAATTAACCAAAACCACAAGGTGTATAGTCTTTTATAACAAAAGAGGAAATATCTTAAGGTGGAAGAAATAAAAATAAAAAAATAAAAAAAAAAAAGGAAAGAGAGAGAGAGAGGGGGTGAGGTGAGGTGGTTGATTCGTGGATGTATTTGAATCACTAAGAGAGGTACAGAGACAAAACCCTTTTTTTCCTCTTCCTCCCGAAGCAAAACCCTTCCCTTCTCCTCCTCCTTGGCGGCTGCGGCCAATTTTTTTTCTCCTTCTCTCTTCTCTTCTTTCTCTATCTCTTAAACCCTAGATTCGATCTGGGTTTTTCTGATTCCGTTTAGGGTTTTCTCTATCCTTCTTCTTCTCTCTCTCTCTCTTTTATCTTTTAATTGGTCGCATCCACCCCTTTTAATCCGAGAAGGATCTATCCAAATCTTCGTTTGTCGAATCACCCTATCATGGCTACCGTTGCTCCTCCTGCTGATCGTATCCTTTTTCTTTTTATCGATCTGTGTTTTCTCTTCGTTATTATTTCTGTTTGGATCTTGATTTTGTGGTGATGATTCAGTTGTTATTCAGATTGATTTGATATTTCGTAGATTTAGTTTGTGTTTTCAATCTTTCTCGATTGTTAAGCTTCTCCTGGGAGTTATTGATTGAAATCGGTTCTTTTGTGGCGGGTTTGATTGATTTGATAAGTTTTTTTTTAGGGTTGGAAGTGACTGCGTTCCACTATTCTAATGGTTGATTGTGTAATTCTATACGAAGGTATGTGCTTCCTTGACTCACCCCTTGTTTACAGAAGCTGCAGATCTGTTGCAGAAACTATCTTTGGACTCGCAAGCTAAAGCTTCTGAGATCCCTGAGCCTAACAAGAAGGTGAGTACCATATTTTTTTATTTTGGTTTCTGTTGTTCGCAACTTTTGAGCTTCCAGTTTTTTTTTTAACAAGAACGACTTCTGTGCAGACTGCTGTGTACCAGTATGGAGGCGTTGATGTTCATGGTCAAGTTCCTTCGTACGATCGATCTTTGACACCAATGCTTCCCAGTGATGCTGCCGACCCTTCTGTTTGCTATCTTCCTACTCCCTACACTCCCTATTATTATAATGGTACCTTCATATCCTCTAAATCACCCACTATCTATAATCATTATCTCACAAGATTTTCACCAATGCTGAAAAGTTTCTCCTTGTATAAGTTTCATCAGCATATGGGAGTGGTCAAGAGTGGACTGACTACGCAGCTTACACAAATCCTGAGGGCGTTGACATGAATTCTGTAAGTGTCTGCTGACTAGTTCTTATTTGCCTTTCATCTTCTTTACGTTTTCTCTCCTTGACAGGTTTCAATATCTTAGCAGGGAATTTATGGAGAGAATGGAACTGTTGTGTATCCTCAAGGTTACGGTTATGCACCATATCCTCCTTACTCGCCAGCAACAAGCCCTGTCCCACAGGTTGGCGGAGATGGGCAGTTGTTTGGTGCTCAGCAGTACCAGTATCCTACCTATTTTCCAAACAGTGGACCATTTGCTTCATCTGTGGCTACTCCTACCCAGGGGGATCTCTCCGCAAACAAAGCTGCTGGTGTGAAGACACTTCCTGCGGATAGCAATAATGCTGCTTCTGCTGCTGGTATCACTAAAGGAAGTAATGGATCAGCTCCAGTGAAACCTACTAACCAGACCGCACTTAACACCTCAAGTAATTTGTATGGAATGGGTGCTCCAGGAGGAGGTTACAGTTCTGGGTATCAGCAGGATCCCAGGTATAGCTATGATGGGTATTATGCTCCTGTCCCGTGGCATGATGGCTCTAAGTACTCAGATGTGCAGAGACCTGTGTCTGGTAGTGGAATTGCTTCCTCCTATTCCAAATCTAGCACTGTACCTTCATCGAGGAACCAAAACTACCGCTCAAATTCTCACTACACGGTATGATGTCTTTTGATAATTTATTGTACTTACTGGTTTATTCATTGCCGCTCATGTCCTCCAATTTTGTTGACTGATCCATCAATCAATTTTTGCTCTATGCAGAGTATGAACCAGCCTGCATCAATGACGGGCTATGGTACAACTCAGGGATACTACAACAGGATGTATTCGGCAAACAAGTTGTATGGTCAGTATGGTAGCACAGGGAGATCTGGTATGGGTTATGGTTCTTCTGGTTATGATTCAAGATCAAATGGAAGAGGATGGGTGACCGCAGACAACAAATACAGAAGCTGGGGAAGGGGTAACAGTTACTTCTACGGAAATGAGAACAATGTAGATGGTTTGAATGAACTTAACAGGGGACCTAGAGCTAAGGGCACAAAGAACCAGAAGGGAAATTTAGAAGATAGCTTAGAGGTTAAGGAGCAGACTGGAGAACCAAATGTAACTGAGGTTGGGGAGGCGGATAGCACATGTGTTGTTGTTCCTGACAGAGAACAGTACAACAAGGAAGATTTCCCAGTGGATTATGCAAATGCCATGTTCTTTATCATCAAGTCGTACAGTGAAGATGATGTGCACAAGAGCATCAAATATAATGTTTGGGCTAGCACACCAAATGGAAACAAGAAGCTTGCTGCCGCATACCAGGAAGCTCAGCAGAAACCTGGCGGCTGTCCCATCTTTCTCTTTTTCTCGGTGTGTACATAATTCTGAAAATCAAATGGTGTGATCTTTATACTACATTTTAGGATATTGAGCTGTATACTCCATTTTGTCTTTCAGGTTAATGCAAGTGGACAATTTGTTGGTCTTGCTGAAATGACAGGACCAGTAGATTTCAACACAAATGTGGAGTACTGGCAGCAAGATAAGTGGACTGGCTCTTTCCCCCTCAAGTGGCATGTTGTGAAGGATGTTCCAAACAGTTTGCTGAAACATATCACTCTTGAGAACAATGAGAACAAACCTGTTACTAACAGCAGAGACACACAAGAGGTAAAGATTTTTGACATATCTTGATGGCTTATTTTACTGATTAACATAGTCTTCTTGTGCTGAAGTTTTTCTTTTAATCATGTTAGGTCAAGTTGGAGCAAGGTTTAAAGATTGTGAAAATTTTCAAGGAGCGTAGCAGTAAGACTTGCATTTTGGATGATTTTTCATTCTACGAGGTTCGACAGAAGACTATCTTGGAGAAGAAAGCCAAGCAGCAGCAAACCCAGAAACAGGTAAGAACAAGTAAACAGTTTCAGAAATTTTTTCATTTAAGCATATGTAACTCAGAATGTTTCTAATGAATTAAAAACTTAACAGGTAAGTGAGGAGAAGACGAGCGAAGAAAAAAAGGAATCTGCAGCTGCGGATTCAGCGAGTAAAGATTCTCCTTCAGCAGTTCAAACAACTGGTGATGTCAAGGTTGCTGAGAATGGATCTGTTGCTAAACCAGTCCCAGTTGATGTGGTGGCAAATGGTTGCTAGCTTAGAGGATGTTGCTCACGGCTTGAGCGTAAAACGGACAAGAGAGAAGTTATGAACAATCCCGTTTACAGTTTCTCTTGAGAAGAAAGACTGCCGTGAGCCTTGAAGCAGGCATGGGAAGGGAGCTTCTTTAGTACCTGAGGCGATCCTCCTTTTCTTTGCCCTTAGAAGTTTTAAATCCCAGTTATTTTTTCTTTCAAATCTTTCTTGTTTTCATTTTCTTTTTCTTTTAATCGCATCGTCGTTACAAGTTTATCTTGTTTTTTTTTTTTTAATTTTCATTTTATGTTGATCCCTACCCTGTAAAAATGCCGTATAGGACCTACTAAATTGTGGGAAGAATTAGAGGAGAAAAAGAAGAGATAAAAGCAGGGTGGGATTTTGTTTTTGATTTCTGTTGGATTTTAGGCAGAGTTTGTCTCCTTCGTTTTTCGTTTCTTTTGTTTCTTGTTTTGGTTTCAGACTCTGTTTGATGAGTTCTTTAGAATCTAAGGTGGCCCTGGCCACATTTTCTTGCTTATGTAACTCTCCAAAATTATCTGAATCAATCTCATAATCTAGTTGGCATCAATAGATTGAAGAAGAGTACCTAAACCAAAAAAGTGTAAGCACTATTTCCATTTCACCTTTTTAATGCATTCGTTAGCTGATGTGGTAAACGCCGTGATAGGCTTAGCTTGAGATTGCCAGCTGAAAGTATCAAAAATTTGTCAGTATCAATCTGAAAACTACTTGGAAAGAGTCTCAACTTCTGTGTAAATGGCAGCTCTTCTACAATGAAATTGGTAGGACTTACTATGCTATCAATCAAGCTCTACACATTCAGCTATCATACTCTGCTATCAATTAAGCTCTACAGATCACTTGGCCTTATAAACCGATCCTCAACGAGACTTTCTCATGTTTTATTCCTAAAATCCATGTTACTTACTTGGATACATTTTAATTTATTATTGATAATGTATTTGGAGCCACATGAATCAAGGTCTTATGTATTTGGGGAAGATGTTGGATTAGCTCAACGATTCAGGAAAACACGAAACTTCAGTCTTCACCTCCTCTTGGCGAGCAAGGCAATGATGGTTTCGGCATTGGTTTGGCTGCAACGGTTACTTCTTCTGTTGTTGTTTTGTTTCCAGGTCTCATTGCTATTACAACATCTTAGTGGTCAAAAATTCTTTTACAGTGTTATCCAGTTATTGCCATCTCAACATCTTAGTGGTCTCAACATCTTGTTGGATGTGGAGCACATCTCAATATCATGGAACAATCATGTCTTGACGCGGAAAACGGTAGTTTTTTTTTAATGTTTTGCAATACTTCACAAGTCTTTGGGTAAATCAGATGACTTAAACACAATATTTTTGTAAAAATGAATATCATGTGATTTGATAGATCTCAAGACTCTGATCCTTTGGGATAAAGAAATCGTTGAGACCTCAGTGAAGCTCCTCCGGGAAGCAGCATTGTCCTACCTTGAGCGGGTAAATGTTTTTGCTTTCTTCGGTTGCAGATTAGCCATGAAGATCCTGTTACAGGGGTGGCTTTGGGGATAATACCTCTGCAAGTATAGTTGAGCGTTTATGCAGAGTTTGTTGTGGCCTGGATGATACTCCCTTCTCTGTTTCTACATGCCAACCAAAAACAAGGCTTGTTTCGTTTCGTATATATATCTACTAGTATACCTCATCTATTATCGTTTTCGTTGCTAATTCTTCCTTGGCTCACAAGTTGATACTTGATACTAATCTGTGTGAATTGTTTGCAAGATTCTTCGAAAATGATGGGAAAACTGCCATTTTGCTCATTTGTCAAAGTAATTATTGTTAAACGATATTAGTTTGGAAGTTTCAAAATAGTTTCAGTTTTGAAAAATAGGTCAAAATCTTGACAATATTTGATAATACCTTCTATCAATATAAAGTTAAACAGTTATAGAAGTAAAATATTTTTAAAAATGGATATTGAAATTTCATACATTTTGAATCAGGAGAGGTTTATATAAAGCTAGAAACAACTTAAAAAAAAATATTCACCAAAAAAATGTTATACTATGATCCAAAACGTTTATACAAGTTGTCAAATGTTTGATTTTCATTCATTTGAATGTATATGCAAGGGTTAGTAGATATTGTTTTGGAGATTGATAAAAGCTTATATAAAGTTCAAATTAAATAAAACACACTAATAATATCCTAGTATAATTCTTTTAACCAAATTAGATTTTCTTCGATGAAATCATAACCGTGTTCTCAAAAGTTGTTTCGTTTTAATCTAAAATGAATATAAATAATAATAATACAACGGTTTATAAATAAATTTGACATCCAAAATAGGTAAATAGATAAATGCAAATGCAAACAGTGAAATCTTCTTAATCCGGTTTCTTCTCTCTCTCCTTTGGCTAATCACAATTAATTAGGCTTCAAAATCTCTACAAATCCCTATAGCTACTCTCTCCTCATAGTCATACATAGAGAGAAAGAATACCATTAGTCATAAATCTTTTGCTTAAATCTCGCTCAGATTTTATTGTTTCCATAAGCCAAAATGCAAAGTTAATAAACATTTCTCAAAACGTTTAACCAAAAAAAAAAAAAAGAAGTAAATTGCATTTCTTTCTTCTTCTCTAGAGGTTTAGAAGATGTTGAAGAGAATAAGAGACGCTTACGGTGATGAATCTTCTTCATCGGAATCTGAAGAGTTTCACCGGAGAAAAATCGGGGTGAAGGTGAACTTACCTGATGAAAGAAGTGAAGATGAAGAGGATGAGTCCTCTACTCAGCAGCAGCTTCCGCAAAGGAAACACTTCTGTGTGATTTGTAAGAAACAGTTTAGCTCTGGTAAGGCTTATGGTGGTCACGTGAGGATCCACTCGACTGAGTACAATAACAAGGGAAAGATGAAGAAGAAGTTGAAGATGACGAAGAAGAACAAGAGAAAGATTGGTTTGGTGAAGAAAGACAAGGAGAAAGAGATAGATCTGATTAGTACTGACATGGAAGGTAAGATTAGGTGTTGTCTTTGTGGAAAAGCATTTCAAACGATGCACTCTTTGTTCGGACATATGAGGAGACATCCTGACCGGAGTTGGAAAGGGATACGACCTCCTCCACCAC
Organism: Camelina sativa; assembly: GCF_000633955.1. Classification (NCBI taxonomy): domain Eukaryota; kingdom Viridiplantae; phylum Streptophyta; class Magnoliopsida; order Brassicales; family Brassicaceae; genus Camelina; species Camelina sativa. Next base: position 5,654,735 of record NC_025685.1, on the reverse strand, counting down.
AAGACAAGTTCAAGCTCAGCTATTTGGGTGATGATGATAATGACGATGATGATGAGGAGGAGGTGGACGGTGTGATGAGTAGATCCATGATGATGAGTCGTGTGACCGCTGATGTTCAAGAAGCTGCTTACATTCTTATGATGATCGCTTACACTTCAAGCAAGTACGATGGGATGAAGAAAGCTATGGAATCACCCAAAGCCGAGGTAAGAAGTTCAAGTTGCTACAAAGAAAAAGATAAGGTATTAGGTGATGATGGGATGGATGATAAGAAGGGTTTGATTGTTGATATGAAGATAAAGATGGAAATTGAAGTGGAGGTGAATGATTCTCCAGATGAAGCTAAGAGCCCATTAGGGTTTGATCTCAACCAGCCTCCTTACCATGAAGATCATTCTTATTCCGGTTGAAACTAGTTTGGATTTCAATCCATGGAGAAGTTTATAGTATTCAAGTTTCAACATATCGCTCTATGAATTTTACATCTATATATGCATGTTTTATCACTAGCTAGGCTTTTGTAAATAACATGAAATCCTTGTTTGGTTCACATTATATCAGATCAGTGCTTTTTTAAAATAATATTCTAGTCTTTTCTGTGTCAGTTTCTGTTGAATATGTCTTTGATGTTTGTCTGGCTACAATCAACTTTTTAACTCTTAATTTAGAGTCTGTCATTTTGAGATCAATGACTGCACAAAGTTGATGAAGAATCTGTCTGATGGAGTCAAGAGTTGTCATACTTGTTTCAGTATATTTACAAATGAAATTCTCAACTCTCGCTATTAATTTTTAAATATGTATCTGTTCTTGGTAATAAACAGTCTTTGGAAACCCAAATAGTGAACTATGAAGACTAGTCTTACCTACAAAAACATGATATTCTCAATGTGACCTGAAAACAATATGTCCCACTAGCACGCTTACCAGTTCCATGGATACCTCTTAAACTCAATATAACTTCTCCGGTGCGTATGGCTCTCTCCCGGAGATGGTCTCTAGTCCAGTAGTCCCTAAATAAATCTCCCCACTCGCAAGGAACATAACTATTCATATTTCTCTCTCTCTCTCTCTCTCTCTCTCTCTCTCTTTTAAATCCGTTCAAGTAATCATACTCCTAACTATCCTTGGTGGTTTATAAGACTCCAACAATAAACGTTAACGATTTCGTCTTTATGCGGTTGAATAAACTCTACCTTCTAGATTGTTAATGAGGCTGCAAAGTTCAGATACCCTAGTGGCAGCCAGTTTAAATGTGGAGGTAATCATATCTTGTAGTGGATCTTCTGGTTTTGAGACTCCCAATTGTCAACTTTTTAACTGGTTAAGGTTGTATGGAACTTGTACGGCTTACGATAAGGGCATCGTACGGAGCTGGTGGTCAAGGTGGACAGTACCACTCTCAGTCCCTGCTTTGTTCTGTCATGCCCCTGTTATCAAAGTGCATCTTCTTACCAAAAGCTTATTGTTGATACCTTTATCTGAGGCAGAAGTATATGTATTCCATTTCCAATGTCTCTTCTTAGCAGACGCCTGATCGTACACTTCTGAGACTAACAAAAGAGAACATTTGGTTAGCTTATACGAGAATGTTGGATGGTGTGTCCTAACTTTATAGTATGTATTTGCTTGTTTTGGTTGCAGACTAGCCATGAAGCTCCTGTTACAGGAGGCTTTGGGGCCGAGATCTCTGCAACTATAGTTGAGTGTTGCTTCTTGAGAGTAAAAAAAACAAGTCTGCAACCGTAGTTAGTGGTTCAGGTCATTCTGCATTTAATCTATGTACGTAAACTCTCAATCTTTGTTCACAATCTTGGCTGCTCTATGCTAAACTAGATTAGTATCTTTTCGCCAATATCTTTCATTGCAAACTAATGAACCTGAGCTTTGTACAATGTACATGACCTCTGCCTCTTATCTTGGAAGTAGTGATTGAATCAAAGCGACTGTGTAATGGATTTATACATGTAGTGTATTCTACAATCATTTTCTGTATTCACCCTATGTTCTTGGAACTCTCCATCGTCGTTAAGATTTGACTTCTCTATGCTAAACAAGACTTTCGAAGCTGGTGCTCAACACTGAGTTAAAGTTGTACATTTAACATATGTGGGAAGTGAAGAGGATACATGTAAGACACATCTTGGAAAAAGAACCGAAGAATTGTCTTTGGAATTTCCATTGTGTATTTACAAATGTTCTATTATGAACCAAAACACAAGGTGAGAGTCTAGCTAGACTGTGAAAGCCTTTGTTCAAGGGCCAGATTCTCAGCAAGCTTTAGCAACTCCAAGGTGCTAAGACCGCACAACTAGTTTCGCAGGGAACAAATCCTCCAAATCTGTGATCCTATAAAAATTAAACACAACAATTACGTTCATGCAATTATAAATCGAAAAATCAACCAAAACTAAGAAAGATGAGAAAAGTTAAAGTGTGTGTTACATACTATTGCTGTATCTTCCTGAACTCCGTGAGGACGGGGTATATATTCTCAAAGGCTCTGTAGGTCTCGTCTCTCATCTGATAGCGAGTGACCTCAGGATTTTATCAGATGGCAGAAGAGCTAGAGGCTAGAGACTAGAGAGACATAGCAAGAGAAAGAGAGATTTTACCTTGGCTCCTGTGATCACGATCTTCCCAGAGACAAAGATTAGAAGAACGATTTTTGGCACTTTCATCCTGTAAATAAGCCCTGGGAAGAGCTCGGGCTCATACTGGAAACCCCAATATGTGTGAGAGAGAGGTAAATTGGCCATCAGAACAACGTTTTTATCTCAAAAAGTTTGACGTTTAACTTCTAACTATGCTATTTGAAGTTCAACATAAAAACAATAATGGTTTCACGATCAGATCACTTACACTTGAGAAAGCAGCGTGAGAGTAAGCAAGACCTTCAAGTCTTATAGGAAATTTGACATCACAAGAACCTACTATATTCTGAATCTTGAAATCCTGCAGGATGTAGTCATGAAAATATTTAGCACAAACAAAGCTAAGAAAAAATAATGACAGTGGGAAAAGTATTGGTAGAAATTGTACCTTGAATTTTGCAGGGAATCCCAATTTCTGCACAATCCTAGCATACTACACAACAAAACATACGACTATTAGCATAACACATCCGGATTATAGCTAAAGGAAAGAAGAAAAGATCCAGATTCTGTCAAAATAGCTATAACCAAGTTAAACAAAAGAGGTTCGAAAAACAAAAAAAGTTACCTTCCTTGCAGCCATCTTTGAAAAGTACTCGCTCTTCGCTCCAGTACAGACCTAATTGTAGATTATACCCCAAATTAAGAAGAGAATTCAAACCAGAATCAAAATATCAGTAGTATGAAAAAGTATTGCCAACCAAGAGATATACCATTTTCCCTGAAGCGAATATTAATGCTGTAGTCTTCGGTTCTCTGATTCTCATTATCACCGCAGCAAAACGCTGAAAACATAAAACGAGACCTTTAAGTTAGACAAACTTAGCTATGGCCACAGTAGGATAGACCACCACTTCTTTATATCCTCAGGTAAACAACAAAGGACGGCATTCAAGGTGACAAACGCATTCCAAACAAACTTGTTGACCGTTAACCAAAACAAAATGTAACAAAAGAATGCAAATACCTTAGGATTATATTCAGCATTCCGAGCCTGCAAAGCTATAGCTTTAAGATCTAGCTTGCAGTCTAAGTTCACCGTAGAAACAATGTTTCTGTAACAAAAACATCAAAAAGACGTATTATTATTATCCACAAGAGTTAAAAACACAAAACCTTAAAGAGAGTAAAACAAAGGAACAAAAGGAACTCACTGAAGAGTAGGAACAATCCCTGAAGGATGCTTGCTAAGGTCCACTGGATTACTCCCTTCCAATCCTTGTTCAGCCATTCCCTCTAAATAATTACACAAAACCAAAATCAATACAAGAGAATATGCTATAAAAGTCTTATCAGATAACTACACCAAAAGGGTTTCAATTATTTGAGAGACAATTTTAAAATTTTCAATCTTCCAAAACAACGATGACACACATAAGATCCAATCGTATTCAAGAGGTTACACTCAGAACAAAAACCCATGATGAGAGAGGATTAAAGTTTAGACCTTTCGATAAGGAGCGAGCGAATCCGAGCTTTGAACACGAAAACTAGGGTTTCGTAGCTTTGAAACGATGAAGGAATTAGGCGAAAGGGAGACTGAAGAATTGAGGAAAGGTTGAAGCTTTTATACAAAAGAATCGGGTGGGAGAGGGAAACAAAGATTTATAAATCTGTGCTTTTATATATATGTAAGAAGAGGAGAGAGCCTTCTGATTTTGTTCTCTCGTTTCTTTGGTTTTTTAGATCTGTTTATGAGAGAGAGAGAAGCTCACCGACTTGGATTTGGGGATGCCTTTATGCCCCATCTTATACCTATTTATACATGCCTATGCTACCCTTGACCGTCTTTGTAATTTCGAGGGTATTTTTGGAATTTCCAGAAAAAGTTTACGATGACGGTACTTTGCTGGGTTTTATATGAACGTCCACTCTTCTTCTGCCACGTCATCATACAACGCTCCTGTGTTTGGTTACTGTATTTGAGCTTTCTTCTCTTACAAAGTGTAGTGAACTTTCAAAAAATCAAATACTAAACTCCACTAAATCATAGTGCTTACAACAAACTTCATAACAAAGAATGATTTATGAGATCTTTGTGGTATCAACGCCGTTGTTTCTTCTCCATAAGCAATGATAAAGATTTATAAAACTGAGAAACAAACGTTGGTGATGATATCTCCTCCTCCTTGTCCTTGCTCTCCTTATCATCATCATCCTTGTCTCTCCAGAACTTGAGGATAAGGAGATTCTCCTCTTCTGTTGATCTCTGTACCACAATTCTCGACGCGTAACCTTTCTTTCTCATCATCAGACAGATCTCTACAGGGTAATTCGAAGTTAATGTCACCAAGTAGAGCCAACCTTTCTCCGAGAGCAAAACATCAACCACTGGCAAGATTTTATCAATAACCGTCCGGCCATTCTCACCTCCAGCCCAAGCAGAGGCGATACCTTCCATTCCAACTTCGTATTCCGGTGTTGGCACATAAGGCGGGTTCACAACAATCACGTCCACTGATCCAGCGAGTCTTTTATCTAACCCGGTGGCTATATCAGCGCAGATAACATCAGCATTGACTCCATGTGCTTCTAGAGTTTCTTTTGTCACTCTTGCAGCTATGGGGTTTGTGTCAGTGGCGAGATAGTGAACACCATGAACCTCACTTTTGAGAAGAAGTATAAGCGAAGTTATGACATACCCGCTTCCACAACCAATCTCCATACAAACCTTAGGGTTGTGCTCTATCAGGTTGGTTCGATCAGCGAGTAATGCATCAACTAGCGCAAATGAATCATCACATGGTTCGTAGACCTCACGGTGAGAACTTACTAGACGGATTGAAGCAATTTTTGATGACATTCTCGCAACTAAATGACTGGGACTGACTACAAGTAGAAACCACATAATAATAGTTAGAAGACCTTAACAAAAACCAAACCCATTAAAGGGTAATGATCCAAAAACAAAACCTTTTGATCTTATAAGTGAACTGCCTACAATGTTGTTCAAGTTAGGTTACAAAACTCCGAATCTATGTTATCTTCCTAATGAATATTCAAACTCGTTGATTCTAATGATCATCAATCAATTCACTTAAGCATGGGATTAACTAAGGGTTCTTCTTATAAATATAGACTCTGCAAAGTTCTGGTAAGACTTGAAGATCTGAGTACATCAAAGAATAAGACGAGAGTTTACCCACTAAAAGATGAGTCCCGAAAGGATGAAACTCAGGAGTATGCCGAACACTGGAATCGCGGTTGGAATCGGGATTGGTTTTATTCAGACAAGCTCAGATTTCACAGGTGAGGAGGAGGAGGAGGAGACGACGGCGGTGGGAGGAGAAAGAGTGTGAAATTGAGAAAACATGCCCTTTCAAGTTTCAATAATTACACTTTATCCCCAAAATAATAATTGAATCTTCCAAGTACACATTAAATACAGTCTACTGAATCTTAAAGCTTGCCGTATATAATTGGGCCGAAAGCCCATTAATGATTCACATTATTTTTTTAAGCTTTGACTTTGTTTGGGTAATTTTTAACGCCTTTAGCTGGAGGTGAACGGCTGGCTCCTACGGTGATCTTCTTTATCTTGTGAATGTAAATCTTTTCACCTTCTTCATCGACTTTTAACGCTTCCAAAACTGAGTTTAAACCTCATTTTAATTAGTTACACATAACAATATTTAGTTTCATCGGAAGTCGGAACCCTAACCTTGAACATATGTTTGAAAATGGTCCTCGTAATCAGCTTCTGAATATTTGATCATGAGTCACCACCACTTGGCACTCTTGCATATGAATATGTACGTTTTAAAAAGAAACGACAACATTTTTGTCTCTTGTCAAATAAACAAACGGTGGTTTTTGATAGAGGAAAGCATTTGAAAGTAAAAAAAAAAAAAATTACGATGGACTTTTATTTTTAATTTCTTTATAAGGTAGAGTACAGTACTTTATAACAGCAGAACATTTTATTCGTATCTCATTTAAGAAAAGAACCTATTAAAATAATTTTGATGATTCCCTGTTTTTTTTTTTTGCTGATTACAGTATAAAATTAAATGTCAGTCCATCTAAAGTCTAAACACTACGACCCATAAAACGGCAGCTCCTCTCATGCATACTCCCTTCTCCCGCCATTGCCTTGCTAACAACAGTGGGGTGCCGGTCTTGACTTACTAGGCCGTGCATCTATAATCACTGCGATATAAATTGATGTTAGACTGTTAGTCATATAAAAGGAAAGTGTATGGAGCAAACGGGATGATAAATATCGGGACTATACTTATAAAGTTTTCGGATTTGGTATGGCTCACTTGAAGCTGCATAAGATGAGATCACCAAATAGAGAGCCAAAAACAAAGCAATTAACCACAAATTTCTCTTCATTTTCTTCTATATCTTTGCCCTCTGTGTTGTGCGTAGACTTGAAGTTGTAGGTTTATTTATACCAAATTCAGTTTTAAAACGTGAGGTATAGAATGAGGCAGCGTGTGCAAACCACCTACTCTCTCTGACCTATAGCAGATCAAGTCTTCGACGTAGACAAACAGACAAGGGAAACCTTTTTGTTGATCATTTCTGTTGATTTCTTTTATAAATATGTTATAATTCCTACATACGAAAATTAAAATTAATATAAACTAAAATGATATATTAGAGCATAATTCAATTTATCAATCATTTAATTTTCAGTTAATTTTGAATTTGAAGTCCATGGATGAATCATGATACATAATAATGTACAAAAACTCACTTCATTCATGTAAATAAAATTAAATGGCAGTAGAATATGTTGCCGGGTCAAAAGTAAAATTTGATTCAAAACAGACCGGGACGAACTAATATCTCAAAAAGACGTGTTAGACATCTAACAACGAAAATTAAGATGAGAATTTTCTTGGTTTCTTACATTGGATTTTTCTAATGCTAGAACAAAGAATAGTATTTATGTATAATTGGTCTTTCTGACCAACACGGTGTTTTTTCTACGAGAAGTTCCTTTGACGTTCGTCCCCTTTTGCTTCCTAGCAACATTGGTCGGCCGGTCGTGATACACTAGGCCCTGTGTCTATAACTCTCCCTATATATATAAATACTAAATATCAATTACAAGTCATATATGAAGAAGAAAATATAGAACAAAATCAAATCTACAAATGATAAATATTATTCGGGCATGAATTACTCACCAAGTTTGCGGAATTTGTAGGCCTGAGCTGAAATCGCATAAGATGAAATCACCAAAGAAAGAACCAAAAGTAAAGCAACCAACCACATCTTCCCCTTCATTTAATCTCTATGTATGTGTTGATATTCTTCTTTTTGTACGTTATAAATGGTTTACATGTACATTTGTGTATTTATGTGAATCAAACACACATGCGACTAAGTTTGACCGTAAATTATTAACTAACTAGATGGATCTTTCGAATGATATCATCCATCGCTTACTTTATATGGTTGATAATTCAAAGTCTTTCATAAATAGTTTCTTATGTGTGATTTATAGATTATCTTGTAACATAGGTTATGGAAAATGTGACAAAGATAGTTATAAATAATACTTATAATCTGATATAATGAGTTTCAAATAGTGCGTGAAAGGACTTTGAAATAAAAATAAAAATATAATGTGTAACTAGGTCTTAATCCTAATTATGCTTCGACGGATATATATGATTAGCGTACGTATGTACTCTTCTACTATTGTTGTTATTTTGAATTAAAAGTCCATAAAGCAATGTTTTGAAACCTGACCCGGATTGTGAACAGGACTAGTTCTCGGGTCACTGGGTTATCGGGTCAACCGGGTTCGATCACGGGTCAATTGAGTAAAATATGTTTAATGTATTTATGTAAAATAAATATTTTTAAAGATATTATAAAAAAGAATTCATATCATGTTTAACAAAGTATAAAGTTTAATAATAATAATAAAATAATTAAAAATTTTAAATCTAAATAAAAAAATAAAGAACACAAATAAAACATTTTCAAAAATAACCAACTGATATTACCCAAAGTTTGAGATATGACAAAAAAGTTGAAGACGAGAGCTGTGTCGTGAGTCATGTGTTACCGTTTAAGCTCTAAACGAATAAAAGGTTCTAAAAGTAATTGAAACTGTGAATCTCTATACATTTTTTCAAAAATCAAGTAGATTTTTTTGAACCGCTAACCATCCAGGTCAACCGGTTTACCGGGTCACGGATTAATAGCGGTTTTTTCTGGGTTTTGCCGGTTTTATTACTACCGGTTATTAACACTATACCCGAACCGGTAAAGTCTCCGGATCGCGGATTAACCGGTCGGACCGGCCGGTCCGGGTCGGGCGTGAAAACATTGCCATAAAGTTAATATGCTAGCTAGGAAATTTTGTTATTGACCCAAATAAAAAATGGTATATTGCTGATCCAAAATTGGAATTCGGTATGGATCGAAAGAACTGTTATTTTTTAAAAATGTAAAGAATTATACATAGGAAATTGAGATAAACCCTATAAAAACTAAAAAGATACACCACGGTTTCGTTTTTTTTTGTATAACGGAACAAAGAGTAATCTTTCTTTATGTAACCGGTGTGTTTAACAGTCATGGCCCTGAACCGGCAATTATCTACGAGATGTCCCTTCGTTCGTCGCCATGTGCTATCTAGCAACATTGGCTAGCCGGTGGTGTTCTACTAGGCCCTGTGTATATCTGCTCGCCTATATAAATTAGTATCAATGATGTCATATAAAGAAGGACAATATAGAACAAATCATATATAAGATATTATCCGGCATGTACTATTATTACTCACCGAGTTTGCGGAATTTGTATGGCAAAGCTAAAACCGTATAAGATGAAATCACCAAAGAGAAAACCAAAAAGAAAGCAGCCAACCATATCGACCCTTTCATTTAATCTATTTATGTGTTGATGTTCGTTTTATTGTACATGTGATAGGTTTACGTATATGTGTTTATTTGTATGAATCTATCATGTGACTAAGTTTAACCATAATTCATTAACTAACTAGATGGAGCTTTCGAATGAATTTCATTCAGCCTTTAATTTATATCGTTGATAATACAAAGTCGTTCCCATATATATATGGTTTCTTATGTGATTCATAGATTTTTTTTCATGAGTTTCGAATAACGCGTGAAAGGAATTTGAAATATATGATACGATCGAAACAAGACTGAGAATAAACATTAAATATGGAGATATAACTAGAGAAAGACTAGGTCATCTTAAAAACCACAGAAACTAGACTCGGTCTTAATTGATAAGGATTGGACTAGAAACAGTATGTAAGGGAAACACATGTATAAAGCTCATTTCTTTCAACACTTTTTAGAGATAATTAAGCACTCATTTTATGTGCCATGTGGGTTACTTTTCCTGCTTTTGCTGTTTTGTACGACTGAACAAAAGTATGAACAAAGCGTATAGGCCTTTTTTCTCTTTAGAATTAGGATATATGAACAATAAAAGAAACAAGCAGATGGTTGACTAAAACAAGAACACAAATATATCTTCAAATCACGGATATATATATATATATATATATATATATATATATATGTTGTATATGGTTCACTTTTAAAAGCTAACCATCATTGCCTAGAGGGGACATATTTCTACAAGGTTTTCCTTTGCCCGTGGTCTGCGGATTGGCACTCGCTTGTCCTGCAGATGGCGACATACTACACGGTGCATGTTTCGATTTTTTCTTCTGTGTAGGTAATAAAAAAAAAGTGAAGTAGATAATTAACTTGATACTAGCAATCATGTCAAATGAAAAATACCTATTTTCAGTATTACGAGGAACCTTATAACACGTGTAACATGTAAGCTAAGCTATGAAATACGACATATAAAATAATACCCGAAAAAATACGACATATTAATTTCATAGTGTGCTGTTATAAGAAAAAAAGTTGGCTTATAATTTCATTATGTTTACAAATGAAATATTATATATATATATATATCAACTAGGTTTAATATATATAACCTTTTTAGATATGTGGAATAAATCGGATGATGAATATCAATATTACTCACTGAGTTTTCGGAATTTGTATGGCTGAAGGGAAATTGCATTGGAAGATAACACCAACGAGAGGAGCAAAAGAGAAGCAATTAACCAGAACTTTCCCTTCATAATTTCTTCTATTTTTGCGTTGATTCCTTTAATTTTGGAGTAGGTAATAAAGATTGGTGTACAATACATGTGTGTGTTTAGCAATAAGACGTGTGAGCAAGTTTCATTATATTTAGGTTTAGTGGTTTGTGTGATAATTAATATCGTTGTTGCGTCACTTTACGGATTCAAATTTCAGTGATGCATTTTGTAAACAACAGAGAGAAAAGAAAAAAGAACTTACAAGTTTTCTAATTAACTTTTCAATGCTGATCATTGCAGATTTAAAATTCTTCTCATTCTATCAAATTGATTGGTATACGTACTATTCTGAACTGAACGTATATTAATTGAAATGATTTTAATTTATTTCATATGATTTTGAAGTTTGATCCGTCCGTCTCCAAAAAAGATGGAATATATCAATTGTGTGTAGAAAACTAGAAATTAAAAGACAAGGTCAATCTATTATTCTTACCTAAATAATTTAAAATTAGATGACAGCTAGGTCCGGTCTATACGGCAAGTAAGTGAAGCTAAGGATTAGAGCATCAAATTTTTAAGGGCATATTTTATTCCAAATATTTCATATCTTTATGTAGAATTTTTCTTTTTTTCTAAATTTAGTTTTTATTAGATCTTTTTAGAAGTACCAAAGTTAATTAAAAGTTAAAGTTTTATATAAAAAATAATATCTTATTTATGTAGATATCTCAAATTTATAGATGGAGTTTTATTAGGTTTATGAAAAATATTAACACATCTTTTGAATTGTTGGGAAATGATCATTCATTAATGTTAATTAATTTTTTTGTCAATGAATTTAAAATTAAAATTTAATTTAGAAAAACAAATTTATAACTCTAATAAAAAAAGTTTCCATATTGGAAGAGTTTTAAACAATAATGAGTTTAAACAATATAATATTTATTTTCATATAAAATTTTAAATGAACATAAAAGACAAAGAAAAATGAAAAAAGGAAGCGAGCAAAAGAAACATATTTGGGTTTATGATTTTGAATCTAAATTATGAAAATAATTATTTATATTACTATTTTTTATTGTATATACAATAATAAAAAATGGTATTTAATTTTTTTTTTGCGTAGGGCATCTAAAATTATCGGACCGACACTGGCCTTGGTTCGTTGACAGAAAATATTGTATGAAGGAACTCCAAAACAAAAAGAAAAAAAAACCAACATTTAGGAATTGAAAAATGATAAAAACACATAGGAATCGGCTATGGGTTTTCTTAAGTATCTTGTACTTTGCATAAACTAAGTAAGGAACATATATTTGAGATTATACGATGTAGCCACAAATCGTATAGCCACCGCCTTATAGTGAATTTGGACCTGCGGCTTGTGACGAATCACTACCACCCCATTGGCGATCGCGTGGTGACTTACTACGAGGTGTTCCGATCTTCATTATCTTTCGAATGTGGATCGTTTCTGCTATTGTTTCTTCTTCTATAAAATTTCCATTAGGTATCAAAACAGTGAATTGATCATATATACTATCATGCATAGATGTAAAAGAAGTAGCTAGCTAAATGTTATCCAATTTCTTAACCAATTTTGATATCTTTTACTTTACATATTAGCTTCTCATTTAGCATATATAAGAAAGAGGATGATACAAATATCAATAATACTTACTGGATTTGTATGATTGAGCTAAAACAACGTATGACGAAATCACCGCAGAGAGAATCAAAAGCGAAGCAATCAAACAGAACTTGAACTTCATTTTTCTTGTGATACCATACATTGTTTGATTATAGATTAGGTATATATCAATCAAACTTAAGGTTTATCATAATTTATTATTAATCAAGTTTTCGAGTAGCGCGTCGGAAGACTTCTATATAAACATTTTATACTTTATAACTGATATATCATATAAGTCAACATGATCCGGGGTGATTAGACTATATATATATGCGCATGCACGCTCTTTTGGTTCAGAGAAATATATATTTAACTACAATACTTTGAAATTTCTCTTTCAAAACCTTCGGAAGTTTACTAAGTTTTCCTATTTTTTTAAACGATATATATTAATTTCTTGACGAAAAAGATATTTATTCTATTTGATCAGCATCTTAACACAAAAATATGTACAAGTCAAACAAAAAACTTCTTTTTCCTCTGATTGGGACTGTCCTTTTACATTGGGGTCTCTCTCATCAATAACAACAAGTCATGCAATATTTTAATGGGGTTTGAGGGGTTTTAGTATGTTTATAGAACTTAATTAGTTGTTTGATACAGTTACTATTTACAAAAAGAAAAAAGAGAATGGTGTGAGATAGAGAAGAGTAGAGATAGAAATAATGGTGGGACACATGAGAGAGGTGGACATTATAGAATAGCCCTGCACTGGATTGGGGGAAGTTAGAGGAGAGAGAAGGTGGAAGCTGATGAGAAGGAGAATGAAGCATTTCTCTTTCTATATATATTATTTTTTATTTTTTTTCTTTTTCATCATATTACTCTTTTCCTAATTATTCTAATATTTATTAATATATTTTTTATTTTTATTTTCTTTCCACATACAAAAAATCTATGTTTTTTCCTTTATAATTTGATGTACATTTTGTTTCAATGATTTCAACTATATTTCAACTATATTTTTTATTAACTATTTTTCAATTAACTATTTTATCTTCTGTACATCAATATTTGTGTACAGTTTAAATAATTCATCATGTTAGATAGATTCAAACCGTACTCAAATATTGCTAGATGGTGTGAATCTATCCAGCATGTTGGATAGATTCAAACCGTCCAGCAAATATTTGTGTATGGTTTAAGTCATCAAGCATATTGAATAGATTCACATAGTCCAGAAATATTTGAGTACGGTTTAAACTATCCAGTATATTAGATAGATTCACACTATCCAGCAATATTTGAGTATGGTTTAAACCACCCAGCATATTGGATAGATTCACACCGTCCAGCAATATTTGAGTACGGTTAAAACCATCCAGCAATATTTGAGTACGGTTTAAACAATCCAGCAATATTTGAGTACGGTTTAAACCATCTAGTTTAATAAGGTGTACAGATACAAAATAGGTATATAATATATTTAAAAACTATTAAACAAAATTCATATCAAATTGTAAAGAAAAAAAACTATAGATTTTTTTTGTATCTAAAAAGTTTTCTAAAAAAAAATTATATTAATTTGAAAAATCAAGAAATAAGAAGAAAAGTAGAGTAATTGTACAATGGCATAAAATGTAATTAAGAAGATTGTTGAATGGCAAAAAAGGCTGAGAAAATAGTCAAATAGTGTTAAATGTAGGTTTTTCTAATTGTAAATAGTGAATGTATCTTTTTATTAATTATGTTGAAAAATGTATCATTTTGCCAAATATCTCTATTTTATTCTCATATCTTAAAAAGACAAATTAAACAATGTACGAGTATGCCTTGGCCGGCCCGTCTAACCATATCAGCCGGCGTCCGAGGCACCTCTACTGGATGTTGAGCCTTGGCCTGCACGCTTTGACACACTCCCTGGTGTTTGTATCTTCTTTGTCTTGTTAATGTGAATCATTTCTTTTCTTTCGTCTTCTACAAAGAAAACAAATTAAAAAAAGTGTACGAAACTACAACTGTTAGATCCTTCCAGTGAGTTTATCTATGGTGGTTAAAATCGAATATAGCATATATTAAGATACTCACTGATTTTTGGAAATATATATGGTTGAGCTGAGATCATCTCGACTGAAAACAACAAAGAGAGAACAAAAAGTGAAGCGACCAACCCCAACTTGCCTTTCATTTTTATTTTGTTTTTTGTCGGTTGATATACGTTTTGTATACACAGCTCCATACATGTGTAATAATTTATATATATCAAAATAAACATACTGTATATGACTACGACTCTACGAGGTTTTTCAGTTATAAAAACCGTGGAAAATGATTTGGGTTTTTAATATCAGATTGGAAAGATGTTGTTATACGCAGCTAGCTCCAGCCATCAAAGAGGTTCAGAAACTGGTCTTGGATGCAAAGTAAGTCAGAAAGAACTTAAGCCAAGACTGATCGTGAAGTGGTTCTTACGTTAAATATATGGCTGCAAAAGATATGGAGCAGAGCTTGGTTTTGAGGACCCCAACTAACCAAAGCAGTCTCTCACAACTTGGACTAGGCAATCAAGCGGCCGCAGCAAATCAGACATGATTTGTATATCATGTTTCATAAATATTCATAACCATCATTACTATTAGTCAATATGAAAAGTTTCTGTATAGAAACATTATTTCTGACTAACAATGAAAATAGCAAAGATTGTGGAATAAAACCTTGTAAAAACATCTCTTCTATACACATTTATTCTTCAGCAAGGCCAATCTTCCCACACCCCAACGGTCAAAAACAAAGCGACGTGAACAGTTGAAACGAGGCTAAAACATGCAAAATAACTATAGTTTAAGATTAACTATGTGGAGATCTTCTTACACAACAAATAGACTGGCAAAGTTCTAGCTAATAAGACATAAAAATCTGATACATCCAGAATAAGACGCTAGTTACCACTGAAGTGTGTTGAACGCTAAAACCGTGGTAAGAATCCGGTTTCTTTGTGAAACGCCGTTTTGGGTAGTCTTCGAGATCTCAGACGATAGATTTGACGGATAAGGAGGCCACGCGGAGGAGGAAACAAAAAAAATGGAAGTTGGAATGTGGAAAACTGTTGGTCGATAATTGAGTTTGGTCAACAGTTGCAACGTTTCCGTCGAAAAGTTGCACTTTGTGTTGTTTCATCTTCGAGGCACAAGTACAAAGAGATATCTCACTATGATGTAGTGTCTGTTTGTTTTCTATATAAATCAGTTTTGTCGTTGATGTAAAGAAACAAGTTTCATGTACATAGAAGTTTCAGCTTTCGTTCTTTGTTCTTTGTCTTCTCAAAGAGAAGAGACAAAGTCTCTTGCTCTGTTTCTTTTCTTCTTCCTCTCAATATTCTAACAAAAACATGCCTTTTCAAAGTTTAAAAACTTTACGCTTTAGCCCCAGAACGTACAAAATAGCATAATTGAACCTTTCCATGCAATCTATTAAGCCTTCCGTTCCGTATATGCGAGCAATGGGCCGAAAGCCTCTTAATTAATGATCGAGACATAGCAAATACTACTTGTCTTGTATGTTCACAAGTACGTAATTCTTTTAATCATTGCAACAAATCCAGCCTTTTGCAGGAGGTGAACGGCTAACTTTTACTGCGATCTTGTTTCCTTAGTGAATGTGACTCTTTCTACCTTCTTCTTCATTTGCTTGTTACACATCAAAACTATTTTATGAACCTCATTATAACTCTTTATTGCAATAGTTGGATTTGTACACGAATCAAGAATTATAAAGAAGACTTACTCATTTTCCGGTTTTTGGAAATCGTTATGATCATCGAACTGGAAGATGCGATGCATAAAAGTAGAAGCGAAACTATTAGAATGAACCTGGGACTCATTCTTTATATTTGCTCCTTTCTTTTGTGTGTATATGTAAGAATTAGAACACAACGCTAGCTAGTGTTCTTCCCTAGCATATGTAAATAAATAGTATCTTATAAACTAGTTAGTTAAGACTGTTAGGTAGAGATTATCTCATCAGGGGTCGTTCTCAGCACATTTAGTGATACATATAAGTCGATGCATGTAATGAAAGCTGTTGACTTTTTTAGCCTCGTTCTTTTTTCCCTTATAACTTGCACAGTTGCACGAGTTGAAAAGTCCAGTGTCAATCATCAAGTTTGGTACGAAAGTAAAAACAGAAGAAAAAAAAAGAACTCATTGTCATTCTGTTACTGATCAATTTTCGTTAATATAATTAACTATTAAATAATGTAATTATATATCAAAGTTCTATTTCATTTATTCAAAGAGAATATTTATAGTACGTACGTACAGAATCAAACAAACAAATTAATCAAATAATCAAAGATAATATTTATAGTACTTACCAAATATGCAGAAATCACAAGTTAAGATATATATAGAACAGATCGATAGAATCCACATGTTATAACTTAGAAATGACTCGGTGGATCGTTTCCATGATGAGCAGATCTAGAAAAACTGCCTCGAAAGCCAATCTTCATTCCTTTGCTGATGTGTATATCTCCGATCCTCCCTTTCCCTGTTTTATAATTTGATGCATAAACGTTCAACAAACAAATTAATCAAATAGTTTTTTTTTTCCTTCATCAAGAACATGTATATATAGATCGTAAAATTTATCATTTCTTTTATATATACACACAACAACTGAGTGTTACTAGTTTAGTTTATCAATCGAAATCAAATATCAATTTATTAAGATATATATTATTTCTAGATGATTTTTTTTTAATGAAAATAAGCGGTGGAAACTTACTTGTCGTGAGAGATGATGGATAAGTTACTTTAGCCAAAGTTGGGTTTAATGCAATAGACGAGAGGAGAATCCAACCAGTAAGCAAAACTAACTTCCAATTCATTTTTTTTTTGTTGATAAAATTTAAGGACTTTTCAAACACCTAAATGGTGGTCATATATATAGAGAGAGTTTTTTTTGTTTTTTATGGGGTCGTCAAGTTGTTTATTACAAAGTAAATTAGAACAAATCATGCTTCCCGGAAGTAACGTTAATTATAAAATAAAATTAGTAAGCATTTTTTACTTTGTTTAATCGATGAAGTTGTTTGAACATGTTTAATTTAATAAGGTCAAATTAGAGACGGGGGTGTCATGTTCGATATATAAAAAGCATAATTATCTATCCCATACGCTTATATCTCAGTTTTTATATATGGTTCAGTTCCTTTAATTGCTGTATCTTTTCCTCCATATATGTTGTATGTTAGATATAGCCTTGCAACTTGCAAGCGTCATTAACCAAACATGAGCGGACAAAAGGTTTGGCATGATACCTTTTGGGAGGTTTATAGTGACCATGATACCCATTTGAGAGATTTATCTTGACCCTGGGTCTGATCCTACCTGGAGACGACGAATTAGTGTGTGTGCCTTTTTCATAAGCGTAGTTATGGGATTAGAGAGATCAAAGGCGAAAGTTCGAACGTTCTAACGGATTTTAATTAGCTCAACCAAACAAAAAAAATAAGTATAGAGATATGCAGCAAAGCAATTACACAAATTTGTACTAGTATCAGCGAATAAAATATGTACGCTGCTGAAAAAAACGACAACATTTTTGTCTCTTGTCGAGTTAACAGACGGTGTTACTAATGAAATTAGTATCGGCTGTTTTTGATAGAGGAAAATATTTTAATGTAAATAAAGAAGTATTACGATGGGCTTAATTTTTATTTTCTTTCTAACGTAGAGTTTATATGATCTAGAAAATTTTATTCGTAGCTCATTTAAAGTAAGAATCGATTTTAATTTTGTTGATTCCCTCTTTATTTCTAACTACAGTAGAAAATAATGAAATTAAGTACCAGTCGAAATTAAAGTCTAAAGACTACGACCCATAAAACGCCAGCTCTCATGGGAGCATGCTCCCTTCTCCCGCCGCCTTTGCGTAGCTAACAACACTGGCCTGTCGGTCTTGACGAACTAGGCCGTGCATCTATTATACCCACTGGGAGATAAATTGGTGTTAGTCATTAAAAAAGGAAAATGCATGGAGCAAACGGGATGATAAATCGGGACTTTACTTACAAAGTTTTCGGATTTGGTATGGCTCACTTGAAGCTGCATAAGATGAAATCACCATATAGAGAGCTAAAAAAAACAAAGCAATTGACCACAGATTTCCCTTCATTTTCGTCTATATATCGCTTTGTCCTTTGTGTTTTAGTCTTGAAGTTGTAGGTGTGTATTTATACCAAATTCAGTTTAAAACGTGAGGTATAGTCATAGAGAATGAGGCAGCGTGTGGAAACAATTTAGCCTGACCTGAAGAAAAGTCTTCGACGTACACAAACAAACAAAGGAAACCTTTTTTGTTGATCATTTCTGTTGATTTTAATTTCTTTTAAAAATATATTATAATTCCCACATACAAAATTTTTTAAAAAAAAGAAACTAAAAGTATTACAGTAAATCAATTTATTAATTGTCAGTTAATGAAACTCGAAGTCCATATATACAACATAATAATGTACAAAAACTCACTTCATTCATCTAAATAAAATTAAATGGCAATATAGTAGAATATGTTGCCGAGTCAAAAGTAAAACTGGATTCAAAAACAGACCGGAACAAACTAAACAACTCAAAAGACGTGTCAGAAATCTAACAACGAATATTAAAATGAGAATTTTCTTGGTTTCTTACATTGGATTTTTCTAATGCTAGAACAAAGAATAATATTTATTCGGTCTTTCTGACCGACACGGTGTTTTTTCCTACGAGAAGTCCCTTTGTTCGTCTCCTTTTGCTTCCTAGCAACATTGTTTCGCCGGTCGTGATACACTAGGCTCTGTGTCTATATCTCTGGCTATATATATAAATAGATACTAAATATTAATCACGAGTCATATATGAAGAAGAAAATCTAGAACAAAATCAAATATACAAATGATATATATTATCGGGTATGAATTACTCACCGAGTTTGCGGAATTTGTATGCCTGAGCTGAAATCGCATAAGATGAAATCACCAAAGAAAGAACCAAAAGTAAAGCAACCAACCACATCTTCCCCTTCATTTAATCTATTGATGTGTGTTGATATTCTTCTTTTTGTTCGTTATATTGGTTTACGTATGTATTTATACGAATCAAACACATGCGACTAAGATTAACGGCAAATCATTAACTAATTAGATGGATCTTTCGAATGATTTCATCCATCGTTTTCTTTATATTGTCGATAATACAAAGTCTTTACATATAAATAATTTATTATGATTCATTGAATATCTTGTAGCATAGGTTATGGAATATGTTGATAAAAGTAGTTATGAATAATAATACTTATAATATGAGTTTCAAATAACGCGTGTAAGGACTTTGAAACAAAATATAAAAATAGAAGATGTAACTAGAAAAAAGAGAAAAAAGAGAAGACTAGGTCTTAATCCTAATTATAATTCTACGGAGATGATTTACGTACGTACGTACTCTTCTACGATTTTGTTCAAATAATTGAGGTGTGTGTATAAAAGACAAGGTCAATCTTACGTAAATAATAAAAATTAGGTGACAGCTTGGTTCGTTGACAAAATTTTGTATGGAGAACTCCCCAAGAAACACAAACAAACAAACATTTAGGGATTCGGAAAAATAATCAAAAACACATTGGAACTGGCCATTGGTTTTCTTTTTAAGTATCTTGTAGTTTGCATAAACTAAATAAGGTTCACAAATCAGGAGCATATATATATATTTGAGATTATACGATGTAACCACAACTCGTATAGCCATCGCCTTAGTGTGAACTTGGACCTATCCGGGTAGTGGCGAGTCACTCCCACCCCACTGGCGATCGGGTGGTGATTTACTACGAGGAGCTCCGATCTTCATTATCTTTCGAATGTGGATCGTTTCTGCTATTGTTTCTTCTTCTACACAGTTTTCATCATGTGTCAAAACTCAAAACAGTGAATTAATCATATATATTACCATGCATAGATGTAAAAAAATAGCTAAATGTTATCCATGCTTCTAACAAATTTTAATATCTTTTAACTCTTTTTTTACATACAATTATATTAGCATATATATATGGGAACAACTAAAGAGGGTGATACGAATATAAATAATACTTACCGGATTCGTATGATTGAACTAAAACGACGTATGACGAAATCGCCAAAGAGAGAATCAAAAGCGAAGCAATCAAACAGAACTTGACCTTCATAATTATTGTTCTGGTGATACCCTATAGGCCTATACTGTTTGAGTGTATATATATATCGATCAAACTTAATAGTCAATTTTTCACATAGCGCGTCAGAAGACTTCTATAGTTCTATACTTCTATATAAAAATATTTTATACATACTAACTGAGATAATCATATAAGTCAACATATATATAGAGCTATGCTTCCGGGCAGAGTAGACTAATATGCCCGCTCTTTTGGTTCAAATGAATACTTTAACTATATTTCTCTTTTCAAACCTTCGTAAATTTACTAAGTTTTCATATCAATTAATTTCTTGACGATAAAGATATTTATTCTATTTGATCAGCATCTTAACACAAAAATATGTACAAAGTCAAACAAAAAAAAACATTTTTTTCCTCTGATTGGGACTGTCCTTTTACATTGGGGTCTCATCAATAACAACAAATCATGCAATATTTTAATCTCATATCTTAAGAACACAAAACAATGTACGATTATGCCTTGGCCGGTCCGTCTAACCATATCAGCCGGGGTCAGGGGCACCTCTACTGGATGATGAGCCTTGGCCTCCACGCCCTGACACACTCCCTGGTGTTCCGATTTTTTTTTGTCTTGTGAATGTTAATCATTTCTCTTATTTCTTCTTCTACAAAACAAAAAAAAAAATACAACTGTTAGATCCTTCCAGTGAGTTATGGTTGTTAAAGTCGAATACAGATTCCTTAATTTAATTGCGCTTTAGCATATATTAAGATAGATGACCAAAAAAATGATAACACTCACTGATTTTTGGAAATTTATATGGTTGAGCTGAGATTGTCTCGACTGAAGACAACAAAGAGAGAACCAAAAGTGAAGCAATCAACCACAACTTGACCTTCATTTTTTTTGTTTTTGTTTTCTTTGGTTGCTAGACGTTAATATATATACAATGATTCATACATGTGTATTAATTTATATGAAATCAAACATACTGTAATATGACTACGAGGTTTTTTCAGTTAGAAAAATCTTGGAAAATGGTTTGGGTTTTTAATATCAGATTGAAAAGATATCTTCATACGCAGCTAGCTCCAGCCATCAAAGAGGTTCAAAAACTGGTCTTGGATCCAAAGAATTTAAGCCAAAACTCTAAAGAGTGTAAAGTGAATTTGGTTCCTACGTTATGGCTGCAAAAGATTGGGAGCAGAGCTTGGTTTCGAGGACCCCAAGTCCCAACCAAAGCAGTCTCTCATAACTTGGACAAGGCAGCAAATCAGCTGCACTTCAATCAGTCAAGATTTGTATAGCAGTATAAAATTCATTGTTGTGACTTTAGTTTAGACTACTACAATTCAGGATTTGTATGTATCTATGACTGTATGTATCATGTTAAATAACCATCATTACTATTAGTCCATATGAAAAGTTTTTTTAAATAACTCCCAAGCAAACCAATAATAGAAACATTACTTCTGACTAACAGTGAAAATAATAATAATAATAGCAAAGATTATGGAATAAAACCTTGTAAAAACATCTCTTCTATACACATTTATTCTTCAGCAAGGCCAATCTTCCCACACCCCAA
>NC_025685.1:5618474-5630941 GCF_000633955.1 Camelina sativa | reverse complement strand
TTCACTGAGAAGATAGCTAGGCTTTGAATCCTCTATCTGATCCAAGGGCTTACTTACTGGTGCTTTCTTTACAAAACTGCTTCTATCTTCTCTTCTGTGCTCCGAATCTGCACTCCCATTTCTGTTACACGCTTTAGCAGACCGCTTTTTCTTCGTTGAACTTTCACGTTTTCTTGGTTCTGGTTTACTAGTGCTTTTCATTTTCTTGGTTGTCAGAAATCCGGATTCAAGAGCTTCCAGAGCCCGGGTGGTCAATGGTCGTTTTCTTGTGCTCTGTCTTCTCGGACCATCTGTATTAATCTGTTGGTCGTGTTGTCGTTCAGATGAACCCAGTTCTTGAGTAGTTCCCAGATCATTGGAAGAACATCTATTAGTATTTGAGCCTGATAAAGAAGGGAGCTCAACTGCCTGCTTTTGTTCCATATCATTGGAAGCACGTTTCTTTTCTGACTCTGACACTGCACAGAGCCTCTTTGGTTCTTGTTCTGGAAAAATGTGTTTTTGGGGTGTTCTTATCTTCTCTGGAGAACAGTGCTTGTCTACACCAGAGATAGAATTTAACCCACTTGGTTCAATCTCTGACGTTTCGTGGATCTCAACAAGCGGAGAAGACGGCCCAGTTCCAGTCTTCATTGGTTGATCAGACTTTAAGTTCATATGCTCAACCGACAACTTGGTTACATATGTCTCTTTGTCCTGATTCATCTCTTCAAAAGTGCTATTTTGGTGTTGGACTGCACATATATCTTGCTGCTCTGATTTAAGACAAACAGTGTTTTTTGTGTCATCATCACCCGGTAAATGTTTGGACACTGGACTTTCTCTTGATATGCAAGCACTGAGCCGTCTGCGTTTTAAATATGGTGCAGAGTTTACTGAATGATAGTTACTTTCCGCTCGAGGAGTAGACCTGTGCTTACTCGACCTCTTTGATGGATCCTTAACCTTCCCCAAAGACTTCTCCTCCTTCATGGCAGAATCAGCCCCTACATAACCCCTTTTTGTGTCATCATCACTTGGTAAATGTCTCCATCTCCTAAACCCAGATACCTTTCCACAGTGGTCTACACTCGTATCAATAATCGTGAATCGCATTTGCTCATTTACTTGGTTCTTGGCTTCTAGAGGCCTCACCTGAGACTTTTCCACATTCTGATTCTCCAGGGAAATTTTAGGCGCAGAAGAATCTTTATCTCCCAGTCGAGTCTTTGGCTCAGAAACTAGAGACACTGAATGAGGATTTCGTAATTCACACAACTTCCCTCCTCCAGCAGCTAAACTAGTGTCCACAACAGTGAATTTCATTCCCAGAGTTCCACGGTTAGAGCATGGAGACCTGAGGTAACGGTATCTTTGACTACCAGATGGGGAAGACTCTTCATCTGATTGGTCAGAAGAGTTCTCTGCAACAACGAACTCATTAGCGGTCGCTTCTCTGATCTCGCCTCCTGTTTCAAACTCAAGAAGCTCAGGCTCTGAAACAACCTTTGTTAGAATATCACTGACGGAATCAAAGTAATGATCGCCTTTGACATGCTTCTGTCTTGAAAACTTTTTCACGCCAGGGACAATGAAAACAATGTAATCCTTAGATCTTAAATAGCCTTGGTCCTCAGGCTGCTCTGAACGCCATCCTCTGGCTAGCAAACGCGGCCATACAGCTTCCCAGAATATATCATTGCAACGGGCTTTGCTCATACGTGAACAGCCGCCAGTTAACTGTTTTATTATGCCAGCAGATGTGAGTGAATTGTAATCCCCTAAGCCCGTGACCGAAGAAGGTTTTGAAGAAACCGTAAACCATGGTTTGGTCTTCATTGGTGTTGACGTAGGAATTGAGAGATCTTCTTTTTCTTTACCAATCGCCACGGCGTCTACCAGAAGCCTGAGACCCGCAAGATTCTTCACTGTGTTTACGTATTTCTCCAGAGTGATATTGCCTTCAGCAAATGACTTTGAGGCCTGCGAAATAGTAAGATCAGTGAACAAAATATATATATAGTGGTTACAAATTCCGCATCAAGATGTGAAAGAGACTCACATTCACAAGCATCTGCTTCTGAGCTTCATCAGGAATAGAAGGCATCAAACGGGTTAACAACTGTTGCTGTCTCCAACCTGAATAGAGCTTTCTTCCATATACACATTTCCGGTTCCGCTTCTTGCGGGATTCAGACCAACTGTGGTACTTAGCAGAGTTGTAGAACATCCCATAGTAAAACAACACAATCTCTCCTATTGCTTTGTTCCCCATGAAACTCTTCACCTGAGTAAAGTTCTTCCCAAATGTATACAGACCAAGAACAAAGCTAGCCACCTCAACATCTTCCCAAGAACTGGACGGTATTGCAGGAACAGCCTCAAGATTCAGTCTTTGCTTCTTGGATTCAGAACTCTTGTCACTCTTGCCTCTGTTCTTGGCAGAGCAACGGCTTTTTTTGGCTCTTAAAGATTTCAAAGATTGGTTCATGTCAACATTTTCATCTCCGTTTCCTTTTCCTTTTCTACGTTTGTCAATCCACATTACTTGGACAGGTAGTCCGACGAGAAAGGAATATGAAGAATCATCCAAAGCAACAGGAGTGGAAAGAAACACAGCACGCTCAGATGCAGACATCATAGGAGGAATCTCGACCTGAAACTCATCTCCAACACGAGGCTCAACTTGTGGATCTCCACAGGAAAATCCATCATCATAGGAATCTTCCATAACAGCTGTTTCATCCATGATATTATTCTCCCCTTCCATCAGAAGAACCATGCTCAACGTAGTGAAACCTGAAGGAGAGAGCAAAATAGCTGCATTTTCAGTAATGAGTCTCAAAACTGTTGAAAAAATTGTAAAAATCAACAACATCTAAATCAAACAGCAAAGAGAAATCAATCATAGTTATTTACCCGGCAAATCAGATACGTACAAGATCAGACACCAAGAAACACACACAATGATTTAAGATGGGACTAAGAAATTCATTATCCTAAGTATGAAGAACCCAAATACATACATTGTCCAGAGCAACACGACGGGGTAAAATACAAAGCTCAGATATTTCAGATCACAGTATCAAAAACTGAAGATTCAACAACTTGAGAATCGTGGAAGAAATTGAAAGATACCAACAAATACATTCGATTCAGTTCACCTCTTTTGATCATTGAAACAAACAACAGACACAGAAATTAGAGCAAAAACCCCCCCACAAAAGCACCGAAGCGGAGGAAAAAGATAAAGTGTTTTGAGAGCCAAATTAAGTTGAAACACAGACCCAGATTCGCTAATCAGACCTGATCAAAAAGCAAAGCCCATAAAAGCATCGATCCCGAATACAAACAAAAGTTGTAGCGTAGACGGCATGTAATTTCTCAATGATCTCGTTACGGATTAACCCACGAGAGTAGACGAACATATCAACAATGGTATGAAACAAGAAGCAGCAAAAGTCGAAACCTTTACGACAAAAAACATGGAACACACAACAACAAAAAGATGGGTACTTTGATGTTAATAAAAGGAGGAGGATTCAGCAATCTCCCGATTGTAAAGTTTCTCGATTTATAGGGATAATAAAAGCAGTTAGCGTTGCTGAAACAAGAAGACCCAGAAAGAGGAAAGCAAACACGAAAAACGTGAATTGCCAAACACGGCATAAGAGATGAAACCAAAGGAGAGGAGATGATATAATATAGATTTGATAACCTGATGTTGTTAACTTAGTTTATGATGAGATGTCTCAACTTTTGTGCAATGTTGGAGATTGTGGTAGCACTGTGAGAATCTGGAGTTGCCAAACAAGAACAAAAGAGGAGGAAGAATTGTTCGTGTTTTGTTGAGAGAGAGAGAGAGAGAGAGAGAAGAGAGTTCTGGTCGCTCTTTCAACACGAAGTCTTTGGGAGGAGAATGGGGCAACAATAAGGGAGAGAAGTATACGAGAGGAGTTAGTCGAATATAAAGATTTTTTTTTTTTGTTTTTTAAGATGCACTTTGGAGATTTTTCTATTGGCTATTCTTTATAGGGTTTTAAAGTGTTTATTGTGTTCAGTTTTTAAGTGTTTTGTGTTCTTTATAGAGAGACTCAAAGAAAGTTGTGGACGTGTTTTGTGTTCTCTGTTAATCTTATCTATCCTGTGTGAAAATTCATATCGTTCAATACTAGACTTCTAATCAATTATTTAACATTTAAACCTAATATACAATGTTTACCAAAGTATTAGGTTAAAAAGATTTATAATATCTTAACTATATTGTAAGAACTATATCTATATGTGACCCAAACTTTAAGGGGAATTTCGCTTAATGAAAGTATTCATTTTTTTTTTTTGTCTAATAGATAGATGAAAATTTGCTAAATATACCGATAAAATGGGAGTGAAAAATTCTTAAATTAGCATGCATATTACCAAATAAACGATTTCAACACTTTAAATGATAATGTGAAACCCAAGATGATTTTCAAACTCTCATATGATAGAAGTAGAAAGCCATAATAATATAGGGGGAAAAATAATTGTCATGTTTGAATTATATATATAGGTACAACCATCCAAAAAATGTTATAGCTCACTTTGTTTACCATGGAAAAAAAACACCCACATTTTGTTTACCATGAAAAAAACACCCACATTGTCTTAATCCAATCTTTTTTTATTGCCATTTTCTTACAACTTTATATCAAACAACACAAATTATATATCACTCAATTTAGTTTGGTCTACTTGACGTGAAATCTTGATGTTTGTACATTTAACTTACAAAACTGGTCTTTTTAATTGCCATAGCCTCGCGGGGGCTTTTTACAAGATCCACCATTCGGATGTGACTTGTTGTTACATCCATTTCCTGGTGGCGACTCACTATGAGGTGTTCCGATCTTCATCGACGCTCTTAAACCTTCTTCTAGAAAATATAAGGACCAACATATAATTTTAGCATAAATCCAAACTGGCACATGTGTTATCCAACTTCTTACTATATAAAACAAGAATCAGCTGAATACGAATATATATATATATATATATATATATAATAAAAATAAAATAAAAAATAAAAAAAAAATCAAGGAATCAATTTTTGTTGCCCCTCGTTAAACAAAAGATGATATGAAAAATACCTTCTTCTTCTTTTTCAACTGACCAATTCAATAAAAGAAGTGAGAAAAAACATATAACACACTTCCGTAAAGTTGTGTTATTGAGAAAACAGTTCGAAACTGTGGAATCACTCTACCAATTCAGAAATTACAGAACCACTGCATCATATTCTCAAACCAATTATTGGTCATTCTGCAAATTACTACGTGTTGATTCCTTTTTATTGTTGGTATGCTACAACTTAATAAGATTTTATGTAACATACGTATATAGATGATATATAGATTAGTGATACTACCTGTATCCGTAAAAACACCAAAAATTACTCACTCAGTTTGCGAAACTTGTCTGGTTGAGCTGAGACTGTCTTCGATGAAATCACCAAAGAGAGAACCAAAAGCGAACTGATCAACCACAACTTCCCTTTCATTTCTTATAGTTTTGTGTTGAAATGGCACAGACTAGTTATGCAGTAAATATGTGTATTTATATCAAATCAAACATACGACTATGGTTCATTATATAATGCTAACAGATCGCTTTCGAATTGTACGTATTCTTTTTTTAACTTGGTAGACATTTTCCTTCTATTTTATTCATTTTTTATAAGGAATTCTAAGGTTTCCAAATTGCCGCGTGAAGAGATTTGAAACAATCGTAATAGAGACAAGATCAAGTCTTCTGCTCAAAAGAAGATTGGGATGACTCTGCATTAAGTTAACAATTTTAAACACTGGTTAATCTAGTTGTAAGTCTTCATGGTTTTTGTAATGAACTAACAGGAAGAAATTTGAAACAATTAATCAGCAAGAAAATGTTGTAATTAATTCCAGAGAATCCATTTTCTACCAAATTCGAGAAAACTAAGGGCAACAAAATAAACATAAAATACTAAATGACTGATCTCAAATGATCCTCTGTTCAAGTAACCTTGACTCAAATTGTGAGCCTTAGTTTTTAGTAAACTAAGCTGATGAATTGTTCGAACTTGAGTCTGGTGATGATGATCCATTGCCCACCACCACAGAATCAATACTGATATCCTCTTCATTGTTTCTCAAAGCTTCTCCATCGGTCTTTGGCTCACCATCATCATCACCAGTAGGAAGCAGATATCTGCACACAGGGCACGAGCTATGAAGTTCAAGCCATGGCAACAAGCAGTCGCTATGAAACTTATGCTTACACGGCATCTCTTTAGCGTCCATACCAATCTCAAAATCATCCAAACACACAGTACATTGCAACAAACCATCTTCGATTTTCACAACCCCCAGCGCCTCAACCGCTTCTTTAGTAGCTGGAGGTGTCCCGTACCGGTTGTTTAAATCATTCTGAGCCAAACGCTGAAGCCAAGCCTCGAACCCAGGTCCAATGAGATAGTCACCCAAAGGTCCAGAAGCCACATAAGTTATGGTGTCGATGGAGTCTTCATGAACACTGATCGTTTGGTTAAAGGAGTTGATCAAGGTAACAAGCTCGCTGTTATCAGGATTAGTCTCGGATTCTACCAATAAGCCAGCTCGAATCCCTTGAAGCAGATTAGAAATGGCAGCTGAGTGCCTACTCCTTATCCTCCTAATCGCTTCAAGTTGTCTATTTATATCAACTTCTTCTCCATCATTGTTCTCAACATCATCATCATCATTGTCATCATCTTCGTCTTCAACAACAGATTCAGAGTCTTCCTGATGTTGTTGGTCATGATGACTGTTCATCATCCCCATCAAGATCGGAGCCCAGAGAGAATCCGCAGTATGATGATGATCATCATCATCATCAGCGGAATCTTGAAGATGATTGTTATCATCCATTTCTTCAACAAATCCACTTTGACAGAAATTGCATGTGATGATCTCGCCTTCAATCACTGGATTCACCGATCGAGAACACACGTGACACCACCAATACGTCGTCGTCTCTGTTGCATCTTCCATAATAGCACCACAAACTCTCTGCTTGCTTAAATAGCCAAATGAAAAAAAAAAAAAAAGCACTGAAAGATTTTTAAACCAAATGAAAATGCAGAAACGATATCGAACCCTAGAATCAACAAGAGACTAGTTGATCAAAACCACAGCCAAAAACAAAAAAAAATTATAATCAACAGATTAAAAAAAAAAAAACTCAAATCGTTTAACTACTCATTATAGACAATCTCGCTCGTCGGATGATATTATTGTTAGATTAGGGATTCCAAACTAGGAAATTCGAACAACACAACCCAGAAAAATCAAAAACAGCGGAATCGAAACAACACTTACCTCTTCGAACCCCAAAAACAAAAAGCAAGACTAGTACCAAAATCCAAAAGAGACGAAGACTAGGAAACAATCGAGAGCGACACCCAAAATATTCAGCAGAGTGGGATCATCGTCATCGTCGAGCGGAGATTTTTGTGGGTAATGAAAACGGCAGCAGATCCACGCAGACTTTGTTTTTTTCTTTGGTTTGGGTTTGGGTCTTTGATTTGACCCCTTTTTTTCAAAACGGAGTATTAATCTAATCTCTCTCTCTTAATCAGCAAAAGTCAGACGTGGATAAGTTTTCGATTTTCTTAGGTCAAAGTGTCAAACAATTAATTTGCACGATATCATTTTTATTTTATTTTCACTGGGCCAGATTAATTTAATTAGTAATTTTACTACGCAACTTCGCAGTTCCACATTTTGGGCTGCTCGTCGTTCAACGTCAGGCCCCATGCCACGCCCCTCTATATACATCAGAGATGACCCTGACTCATCATCATGTGTAAAAAACAGCTGGTAGTTCTTTCTTAAGGATTTTTACAGTAATATTTCACCATTGGCAAATCATGTTGCTACTTAAAAATCTGAAATTGTCAATCCATTTGCTTCACTCTGCATAAACTTTTAAATTACGATGAATACCAAATGTTTGGACTAAAAAGAAAAGAAGATCTTTATACTAATCTTCCAATTCACCTCAAAAGAATGTATTTTAATATTTTTCATTTACAGAAAAGAATGCTGATATGTACATTCCTATTCCATATGTCACACCGTATCTATACAGTTCTCTGGGTCAAATCAGTGATGATGTAAGGCAAATGGTTCTTGAATGCCTTTCGATTGTTGACTGAAGTTCCTCTATCCAAAAGCTATCTTCCTGCGAATTGGAAACTACCAGGCAAATCTGAGAAGCTAAGAAGAGCAAATGCTGCAAAGTAGGATTGTCAACACTTTGCAATTTTCCACTAGTTAGAGGCCTTAAAGGCTTCTTTCTATGTCTATATAATTGAATGTGTGAACCAGAAAAAATAGGCTTAGTACAATACCGGCCATAGTCAATAGATGTTGTATCAACGGAGACTTGAATCAAGCGCCTCCAAGGATCTGGAGAAAGGAGACTTATTTCGAGAGGCTTCTGCAGCAGATGATGGGGATCCTTTGTAAATGTCTCCAGCTGAATGATATTTAACCACCTACAAAAGGATACACAAAAGGATGAAAACCTACTTGCTATGGCTGTGTAAGTTTTACAGGAGTGCTTGAGACAAGAGAAGCAGCATACTGTTATGTACTATCAAAGCTGTACGACTCTTGTTTCTCTGTGACTAGAGTGACGAAGAGCTAAAAGGCATAGTTATTTTCAAGATGGTTCATCCAATTCTCACAATATTGCATCAACTGCAGTTTCAACAGAAGAGCCAGAAAAAACTATTTATGAAGGGTATTCACATCCACTAACGAGATCTTGGCAGAGTAACCCATTGCAAACGCATTTCAGAAGTCATAGACAAATAACTGAAGAAGTGTAAAAAGTCATAGACAAATAACTGAAGAAGTGTAAAACCTCATCTACAATGAGTACATAAACTACTTAAGAGAATAATAGGTAGAAAATAGAAAGACCTGTGTTATATCGGGCGTAGTGATATTGCTTTGGCAGCCATCAAGCAGAGGAGTGTAGAAGGCTGGTTCGTCAGCAGAATCTCCCAAGATTTCATGAGAACGTGAACGTGGCTTAGGTATAGCAGGAGGCTCTAAGAAGCTATTTCGTGATTCTGGATCACGTGAACGTTGCCTAGTGAAAATAGGAGGTTCTAAGAAGCTATTTCGTAAGTCTGAATCTGATTGACGAGGAAATGAAGTGTCTATAACAGAAGATCCCAGCCTATAAATCTGAAACCATAACAGAGAAGACGATATCCTCACAACAAACCCAGCAATTTCCATAGCCATAGCGAGCTTCACAGAGAAGATGTAAAAGGCTTGATCCATCTCAGAAGAAAGGTTCCTACAGTGATAATCAAATCTTTTGTCAATAATAAGGCAGCAGATGATAAGTGGCTCTCTACAGAATCTGAACAGGACATAACAAAGATTTAATGATCATATCATTTCAAAAAAAGACAATGAGCAAATAAAGACAAGTTCAGGACAGTTAAATAGATTATGTGTTGCAAATTAAACAAAGCCACAGAAACCAAATATATGATCATCATGATCACAAGTGGATAATGACATACCAAATCTCCTTGGAGAAGAGTATGAACCATGAGACATCAAGAAGAATGCCACAGAAGAGAAGAACCGCATAGGTTCTGCCAAGCTTCTGGCTATTACTCTCGATTGCCACTAACCCAAATAACGCAATCGCCAAATTTATTAGCAAGACTCCATTGTACAATGCCCCTAGTGAACCGATCAACGCGCACCCAATCTGATACCAATCGTTACAAATCATTCATCAATATGAGTTTTCTTTTACTTATAACCACAAATAAACGAAACAAAACAAAAAAAATCGACAAAGGAATCAAAGAACCCTAGCCCCCAAAATAGATATGAATCATTCATAAGAGAAACAACAGAAAAAAAAACGCGAAATCAAAAAAAGCAAATTACGGAATTACCTGAGCGTAAATAAGAATCACAACGAAAGATTGGAGCCTAACATAGTCGCGAAGCCAATTATGTATTCGATTTCGTAACGAAACACAGATCATCGTCAAAATCTCAACCTCGCTGCAGCTTTCGTTACTTGTTGTTACTCCGATGTCTCTTCATTATATACAAAAAAAAAAAAGGCTCGAAGATTTTGGTGTTGAATCGCAATTTCCCCGTCGCACGAATCACAGATGACGCAAGAGAGAAGCAAACGACGCGTTGAGAATTTCCGAGGAAGAGAGTAAAAGCTTTGGCGGGATCGCGTTTCCGTTTCTTGCTCAGTGATACGGATCACGGACGCTAAACGGATTGAAGAAATTGGGCCGTATTGGATTTTTGTAAAAGCCTAATCTAGCCCAAGACGGTATACCGGTTCTTATCTTAACTTAACCAAAACCGGTTATCTTTGTTGGTTATTGATTTTTTTCGTTGCAAAAACGACGTTATTTAACGCCTGACATGTCGTCGACCTCTACTCATCTTCATATGTGTCGCCCAGATTTGAGGATCGGAGAGATATTATGAATCTGTCGTTCCATTGAATTCGAGACTTGATTTATATATATATTTTTTAAAAATCTATTGATCCGTCAAATTCTGGAAACGATCTCAGATTCTTTAGGTTTGTTTGTGATTATGTACTTTTGGATTTGTTGATCGTTTCGTGCGGCGTGATGAATTGTCCGATTGATTTCTTTTGTTTCTCCGGTAGGATTTTTTTATCTGACGACGAAGATGATGAAGATTCAAATTGGTGTGGTGGCGTTGTTTGTGGCTCTCTCTGTGTCCTCTCTCTTTGAATTTGGATTGGCTTCTCCGAACACAGTTCCTGCTTTCCTCTGGTCTCCTCATCTCCAGTTATGCATCTCTTTCTCTAAATTTGGTAGATAGAGCTGTGATATCTGATGTTTGTTTCGTAACTGTGGCTTTAGATTACTTGTTTAATTTGGTGAATTTGATTCTCAAAATCAGGTCTGCTAATGGTGAGTTGGATCAGGCTGTAAACTATCAGGTCATATCTGCAAAAGATCTTGTAGCTTCTGTGTTCACTCAAGGAGGCTGGTCAAATTTTCTGGTATGGCTTCTTCTAATGATCCTATGATTTTTTTTTTCAGTTTCTACAACTCACTGGATGTCATTTGGTTTTCTCATTCTCATTTTACTGTTTCTTTGTCTAGTGCTCGGAGAAGAAACTTGAGCAACCTGTTGATGTTGCACTTGTGTTCATTGGCAGAGAGGTAAGGAAAAAAAAGATTATCTGTGAAAGATCAAGATCTATTATGTCAATTCTAGTATGAGTGAATGATGTAAGAGCTCATTGTAACATTAGCATAAATAATCATCTGGATCTTTAGTTTCTTGTTGTGATATTGTGAAGAAACTTGTGTATTTTACTATTGCAAGAAATTAAGCGTATCTGCTCTATGATGAGAATTCTAATATTTACATTCTCTTCTGCCTTCAGTTACTCTCCTCTGATGTTTCTTCAAGAAGGAACTCTGACCCTACCCTTGTTAATACATTGAATGTAAGTGCAAGTTTTTCATTTCTTCATCAGTGGAATTTTGATATTGCTTCTATGGAACAGATCTCTGACCCAGTTGTTTGTTTAAGTCTCTACAATACTCTAACATCCAAGTCTTTTTTTTTCAACAGAAACTATTTACAGCTTCCAACTTCTCGCTGGCATTCCCATTTATTGCTGCGCCAGAGGAAGAAAGAATGGAGACTTTGTTGCTTTCAGGGCTTAACGAAGCTTGCCCCAACAATGTAGGAGTCAGCAATATCGTGTTCTCAGATTCGTGCTTTGTTGAGGATGGGACTATTCAGAAACTATCAGGCCGGCAGTCTTTCAAAGTAATACTTGTTTGTATTTTCCCTATTCCCATGCCTGCTCAATGATATCACACCTTTCCTTCACTCTCTTGTTACTCATAAATAATTGGCAGGATCATTTGCTTGCTAGAAGAGAAACAAGGAAAGAAGGAGAAACTGATTTAGTTGTGCTTTGTTCCGAGGGATCTGAAGAATCAAAAAGTCAAGCTGGCCAATCTCATTCAGAGCGTAAGTGGAAAGAACATCATTGTAAAAGAATACTAACTGATAGATTATATGAAAAGAAAGAACTGAAGCAATTCATTGATCTATGCTGCAGGTGAAAGCATCTCCGAACTTGTTAATTCTGTAGAACAATCCGGCAGTAAATATACAGCTCTTTATGTTTCTGATCCTTATTGGTACACATCTTACAAAACTCTCCAAAGGTTTCTGGCTGAAACTGCTAAAGGAAACAGCACTCCTGAAGTTACTACTGGTTGTGATGAACTCTGCAAATTTAAGTCATCCCTTTTGGAGGGCATACTAGTGGTAAGAAGTTACTCTTTTTAGTCTCGGTTATGTTTCTGAATTTGGTGTTCAACATTCTTAACCAAGATTATGAATTCATAAAATTGACAAGTGTAATAA
>NC_025685.1:5590841-5617823 GCF_000633955.1 Camelina sativa | reverse complement strand
AAAAAAAAAAAAAAAAAAAAAAAATCCCCTTGTAAACATTTATTCATCTTGTTTGTGAGTCTTTGTTAAACGTTATAAATTAATAATGGAGAACCGAGTGGAAAAACCAGAGAGACACTGGACGGACTACATTCTTTTTCAGGAAATTTGTTGTTTCTTTACATAGAAATTATTTTCAACAGTGATCTTGTGGTATCGTATGCATATCAATTTGGGGATTTGGACATAGATTTCGTGGGAGAACTCTGGACACCGATGTCAGTAGAGTGAAGAGTCACAGAGTGGTAGGACATGTGTTCCATCATTGTATAGTTTTTTTTGGGTTAAAGAGAAAGTAAATAAGACTATGATTCATGAGAAATTGCATAGATGTACAGTAGATGGTAATTTTATATATGTACTCACATCGATCATGCAATAATTGCAATTTGTGGATCTACGGATGAATTGATGGACACATATTAGAACATACACACACTTTATATTTAGTTTAGCATACGTAATATGTTCGTTGTCATATACTGATATACTATACTAATAACCACTTAACAGTTTATCATAAATTTCTTTGTTTTACTATTTCGTAAATTTGTTCTATGAATCAGTGCTTCGCAAATTCATCTTCTGTTGGGGGTCCTTTATATGGTCCCTGCATGGACCTATTGAAAAAGTCTAGAGACCTCTCTTCTCTCTCTCTCTCCACAAAGAGAGAGTAGTACAAATTGAAGAATCATTACGATCGAAAACGACGGTTCTAATTTCGGTTCATCTTTCCTACACTTATATTTTACTTCTTTTTTTTTCACTAAAAAGGATTAT
Organism: Camelina sativa; assembly: GCF_000633955.1. Classification (NCBI taxonomy): domain Eukaryota; kingdom Viridiplantae; phylum Streptophyta; class Magnoliopsida; order Brassicales; family Brassicaceae; genus Camelina; species Camelina sativa. The sequence continues at coordinate 5,617,004 of NC_025685.1, read as the reverse complement.
ATTGATAACATAGTTGAGAAATATTACAAATCACAAGATAAAAGACGAGAATGAAATTACAAAGACACAATGATCTTTTCATAACCTACATCTAGAGGAGGAAAGGAGTTTACAGATACATTGTTTAAACCAAAAACATTTTGTCTGGAGACTGATTTAGCTTTCGAAAAACCATAAGGATTTTCCGCATACCAAAGGATGATAACGGGCTTCAACACAAATGGCCATAACAAGATAATGAAACTTGGTTTTCTCCGCATAAGATACAACTTTCTCTATAAGTGTTTTGTCAAGGGTCTCCCGGGATGTAACCGTAAGATAATCGAGACCCACTTGAAGCAACAACCAAGTAATTAAACTTAAACGAAGCTTAATACTAGATGAACTGATCCAAACCTAACCAAAACTCAACCCCAAACTAACAAAGAGAAATAGTCGAGGAAGAGAAACTTAGCCCAAACGAGGGAGACTACAGCCCAAACAAGTGAATCTACTAAACCTGAGCTCTGAAGATACCAGATCTTAAACGATTACAATCTGAACAGAGCAAACAGGGGAAACAAAAAGGAAGACAGTAGAGACGAACGAGATACCGAGAGGATGAAGGAAGAGAGAAAGGTCGTTGCTAGCAAAACAAGTGAACCAGCGAACATGACTCAGCCTAAACAATGTTCCACTCCTTGAATCGCGAACAAACCGACAACCCAAGCACACCAGCAACCATCAGATCCGAAGAAACTGGAATCAAAGGCAAAATCTCACTAGATCTGGAATTCAAAATCATCAGATCTCCATCGCCAAAACTCCATGCTTCCACAACCACATAGAATAAGAAAAAGGACTGAAAACTAAGTTACAAACTAAAGGAGGTGACTGACGTCGGTGTTATATGAGCCGCCACGCGCCGGTCAAAAATTTCGTAAAAATTGTATGTTCAAGAGGCGGCGAGAGAGAAAATTAGGTCTTAACTTGTTGTTACTATTTTACATGATACTATTTTTATCTCCTTTTTGGTCAAACTATATACTATATAACAAAGACTTTAATCTACGTACAGTGTTTGTGTAATCGCGAAAAAGTTCCCTAAACATCATTTATAAACAATGTTTACCTTATAAATGACATATAGCTGAGTTCTACTTCAGTATTAGCACCGTTTTTGTGTAATTTTTACCTAAATTTCAATTTATACCTTTTTTTTTTACTATTTTGTTTCCTCTACTGCCACATTAAGTTTCAAGCTTCAATTTTTATATGCAAAAACACAATAACATGAAAACCCCCAAATTTGGTTTTCCAATAAAAGTTTTCCATTAAAATCATTTTCAGCATGAAAAAAAAATATATATAGAGGGAAGCACATGAGGCATAGGGGTTTGAGCCAAAAGAGCAGTGAAAATCCCATCGATCTGCCACTCCACCAACTGACATCACATTGTACCCATTTACTCCTTTTCCCCAAGTATCCATTTTCTTGTATAGGCATCCGAAATTATTTTTACGTGAAATAACAACATGACGTTGATGGACAAAGCAATATAAAGAACAATGTGATATGACAAATTTGCTTCCTCTTTTATTTTTTAATTTTTTTTCATAAATCACATATATGACATATTCCGTTTTCTTTCTCGATAATGTGTTGTTTACTTTACATATGACATATTGCGTTATCTTTCTCAATAATGTGTTGTTTACTTTACATATGACACATTGTCACTTTGATATCGTATTAATAATATTTTGAAAAATAATGAAAATATAAAAATATGTACGGCCACGCAAGTGACCTACTCGAGCAAGGACTTTTTGATCTTTTCGATAACTTTGAGATTCCACGTTCTCATTTTTGTGTGTGTATACAATATTTTTTTGTCAAATATATGCAGAACTTAAGGTCTCTATATTTTTACCGATTACTTGTTTTATAAATAAATTAATACTCTATAAATGTTTATAAAATAGTGCCCTTTCGAGTACCTGTCGGGATAACTAGGGATACACGTAAATGTTAAGATTCCTCTCTTCTTTTAAAAATGTTTACTAGAATCGCTTTCTATCTTCTCTCTCTCTTTCTCTACACATTTTTTCTTTCTCGAGATTTATTTCTTAGTAAGTACTAAAATTAGAAACTTATGGTTCCTATCAACTTACCATAACCAGGTCGATATTGTGCAAGTGGGTCTTCTTCCTCAAACCACGTCCCTCTTTTTTTCATATAATACTGCATATCACTTGTTTTTGCACAAAGAGAATCTATTTACCTAGGTTAATCAAAACCTTAATTTCTGAGCTTATTAGAAAAAATCTAAACATTCAAATACATTAATATTTTATATTCTTGATGATCAGTAATTTGTATTAGCTAGAGAGTATCTAATTTTTAGAGATGTTTTTTCAAAGGGTTAATGACAAAGATGGGAAAGGGATACGCTTATTTTCGTCAACGAAAGAAGATTAAAAACAATTAATAAAGAAACAATAAGATGACGATTCGTTATACACACTAGCAATCTAAATATCTACGGTTTTTTTTTGTCAAAGTAAAAAGAAAATTAAATATCTAATGGTACATCATGTGTATGTGTATATGAAGAAATATGTGTGTGTATATGAATGTGTATTTGTGTCTATGGGCCATATCTCTTAATGGCATCTGTGAAAGCTGTAAAGCTTTTGCAGCTTAAGAAAACTAATATTATGAGGATGGAGAAGCATGGAGGAACCTTATCTCTTTAAAAATAAAATTTTGGTCAAATATCTCTTTAATTAAATTCTTTTGTTTTCGATTCTATTTATTCATTTAATTATATATTATTACAACTAGTTTTATTTTCCTTTGTGGGATTTTGCATATCTACCTTCTTGGGGGCATAAATGAATATAGTGCATCTCAAATCTTTCTCTCTTTTCAATTTAATTATTTTATTCCCCCTCATCTCTCTTATCTCTCTGCACCGTCTTCTATATAAACCCAGGGCGAGTGAGACCTCTAGTATTCATAAGCAGCCAAACTAATATGTATAGATCTTCCTCTTGCATCTCTTTTGTTACTTTCGAGTAGAAAAAATATCAAATATATATGGTTTCACATATACATTTTTTGGTATGTGGTTTTCATATATACAAGTGGGTTATAGTGAAACGCGTATGTGACGGAAGTAGTGTGCAGCCAAGGATGACTTGCCGATTTAAATGATCTTTCTTTATACTCTATTAAGACATTTTTAGTATCAAAATTCTTTGGTTCTTGAAAAAGTCAGGAAGAAATTATAATTGATATATAGTGTTCCTTATTATATACAATTATAACCAAAAAGAAAAAAGTAACATGATCGGCAAGTTGTCCTTGGCTACACGTTACTTTGTGTCGCGCTTAGGTGTTATGTGTGGTAAAGATCACAAGAACTCAAACAAAGGAAGAATGCAGAAACGAGGTAAGTAAGGTTCATAAATCCTGTTTCTTTCCTGAAAACTATATGTTTAAAACCGAATGATTCTTCTAATTATTGAATAAAAGTTTTGTAGCTAGAACTTGTTAACATGCTCACAAAGATATTTTTTGGTCTATATTTCTGTCTCGTTATAGTTTTATTTAGTATAAAATATGAGGATCTTATCTTATATATCGTAAAGTCCAGAATAGTTTAATTTCTGGAAGAACAAGATCTTGATGAATAATGATTTTTTCACTAGTGATTAATGATTTTTTCCCCCGGTGAAAGGGTTGGATCACGCTTTGTATACATCTATGTCTTATCTGCTCAACACGTGCTTATGAAAAAGACATATATGTAATGTTCAGCCAATTTAATTTTTGTTTTTCCTCTAGAATTAGAAACTATTTGTAAAATTGTTGCCAAGAATAACATGAGTAAGAAAACGTTCTGCTCACCGAGTGAACGAGGTAATTAAATGGCGGCCACATTACAGGAAGCCTTATATCCGGCAGCTTCGAACTCTCTCGGGTGGAAAGAGACGGTCGCATCGCAGGTGGAAGGCAACTAGCTAGGCTAAGGCGCTTCTCGTTAGTTAATAATAAGTTATCACACCAAAGTAGATATTATAACTAGGGTTACTGAATATATACTTTTCTTGGAAAGTTTATTTGTAAAAACTATCATACGGTAGTCCAAAATTGTAAATAAGTAATAAATTTTCACGTCTGATATAAATAGAGATTGTGATATTGTATATCTTTTTAAAAAAAAAAAAATACATGCAAGAAATAAACTACTACTTTACAATTCTTTCTTTTGCTATATATTATTTTAATATATTTTTACAGACAACAAGTTTTTAAAAAACAAAAAAAAAATATTGAATTATGAATTAATATATAGATTAAAAACATCGAAGAGAGAGAAAGAAAAAAAAAGCGTAGCTTCTTCGAGTCGCATCGTCACAACACACGCGCGCGTGAACTTTATTTTCTTCGTCTATCTCCTTCTTTAACTTGTTTGACTTCAACAAGCATCAGCTTGTTTTGCTCTCTCAGCTGCTGAGCTGACGATGAGAGACTGTCTCACGCTTGCTTGCGGTGGAATTTAATTAACCTTTCAGGTGAGTTAGGGTTTATGTCGATCTAGGTTTCTTTTTGTTTCTCTGAACTTTTTGGTCTTTAGTTTTTCCGATTCATGTAATTTGGTGCTAGGTTTCGGGAATCTGATTGTGATAAGTAGAAGTCGAACTTCGATTCCTCTTCTTTCGAACAATATTAAGCTGTGAAATTAATCTGGTGTGCATGGAACCAATATTTGAATCTCTTCTTCGCCTAGTGTGTGGTCTTTACCGATTTACTCATCGATATGATCGAGGAGACTTTGAAGGGATTTTATTCACAGACTATCCCACAAGGATTTAGTATTCTTTTTACTTAATCACTTGAGATTAATTTCAAATGACTCTTCTCCTCTGTGAATTGATGAACAATAGTCTCTTGTGTATAAAAGAAGTTAATTTAGGTTATAAGTGAAACAACAATTTGGTCTGTAGTTAAATTATATATAGTAGGTTTAATGAGATTAGGAAAGGGTTAATTAGTCACGTAATACACTCACTTTGGAAAAGTAGAATTTTACATGTAAATGAAATAAAAAAACTTTGTCGAAGTGAGGCTTAAATAGTGTAAGGTGCAGGCAATGGCAATCCCTTGACGATGCCGCAAAGGTTGGTGTTGAGAGGGATGTTGTACTCGTCTCTTAGTGATTTTTCAGGTGAGAGAACACTGACGTACAATTGCTCGCCCAAGTATCTTCTCTCCCAGTTCTCTGATCTGATGTTCCACATACCGGCGTTGTCGAATGTCAAGAGAATAGCTGACCAGGATTTGGGGTACACTTGCACTGTGTGTCTGCTAACTGCGTCGAGCAAGTTGTAGTTACTTCTCTTCTCTGGTGTCCATCTTCCTGGCTCGGAACTGCAAAAGACATGTTATAGAGCTAAGTGTTAGCTAGGGATCTCATAAGAAAGACCTATTGCGGAATTGGTTTTGAATGGGGGCTTACGCGACAGCGAAGAAGGAGTAACCGTCCAAATGGAAAGATTGCATGCTTTTCTCGTGGTTCTCGAAGATGATTTCGACAAAGGTACGGAAAGTGATGTTGAGGACATTGGGCTCGACAGTTAGTGCTGTGATCTTGGCTGCTGGTTCATCCTTGATGACGTTGTACTTGAAAACCTTCTCGGCCATTCCGAAGTACTCAGCAAGCTTCAAGGGAGTCTCGGTGTCAACGTGTGATACACCGTTGAACCCAAACCTGACCTTCCCGTTCACCACATTCTTGCTGTTGGCGAGCTTGATGGTACGGGTGATGTTGATCTTTCCGTAATGGTAAGATCCTTGTGGGTTAGGTCTGGCAGCACTAGCGGTCAAGTTCCATCTGAAGGATCTGAACTGGTTGAGAGACCAAGCCCAGCCGACGGGAGCCTTGGGGAGCTCAGCTGAAGCCTCAACGTTGCTTCCTTCGTAGCTCAACACACCAACAGTGCTCACTTCCTTCTTGAGGAACCTAGTGGATGCAACCATGTAGTAGTTCTTGGCCACTTGGTCAGCGGTCACTAGAACGGCAAAACACTGTCCGACGTGGACGTCAAGAGAGTCGTAGTCGTTCTGGAGGACGTGAGAGCCTTCCATCTCAACAAGCTTCATCTTGTGTCCTTGGATCCTGAAGTTAAGAGTGGATTTGAATCCAACATTGCAGATCCTGAACTTGTAAGTCTTTCCTGGCTTCATGGTGAAGAGAGCCTCGTTCTTCTCGCCAACTTTACCGGATTTCCCGTTGATGAGAACACCGTCGGGGGATCCAAGAGTACGACCACTGTCAAGGAAGTTCTTGAGAGCGGTGTGGCTCTTGGTAAACCAGTCGTTGATGAGGATGGTGCGGTCGTCTTCGGGGTCAGCGTAAGGTACCGGGATGAGGAGACGGCTGTTGACACGGAGGCCACCGAAACCACCGGCGAAACGGTGGAGAGATGTGGATGGGTAGTAGAAGTAACTACCGATCTGGTCCTTAGGCTGGAAATGGTAAGTGAAGTTGGTGCCTGCTGGGATTGGGCATGAGGTCCCAGTCACACCATCTTGCCAGGAGTTCTTCCTGTGCTGAAGTCCACTCCTGCCACGTCACCAAAAACCATTGTCAGGACTAAGCATCTTAATATATAATAAACCTAGTCCTAATGCAAAAATAAATCTACAAACTTTAAGATCTTAAACATAAATTTATTTGTTAATTGTAGATAAAACATCAAAAATGAAATCTCTTCATCCAAAAAAAATGATCAAACGAAATGAGAACTCCCATTTGCATGCATCTTTGGCCTTTGAGCTTTATAAGATGATGAAAAATATTTTTCTATTTCTAAAATATGTTTTGTTTTTGAAAACAAATTTAGATATATATATATATATATAGATTTAAACCGAACGAGACAGATTGGTAACGAACCAGGTCAATAAGAAAGGCTCGTCGAGGTTGTTGAAGACGTTAATGACAACATTGTTGTTGGAGGTCGAGTTTAGGTTAGGACCAGGGAACTGTCCGTTGATGAGAATCACCTGTTGAGGAATTCCGAGGGGAGCGGCGGTTCCGTAGGTCACGTTCCACGTGTAGTAGAAGTAAGGGTCTCCGGCGCTAACAATCGCCACCGTGGAGGCGAGGCACACCAACACCGTCAAAAGCCTACCACCCTGCATTTTCTCTTTTCTGCTTCTTTTTATTTTTTTATTAATAAATTAACCCTTTCCTATATAAAAAATATTTTAATTATATTTTTTTTCCTCAAAAGCAAGAAGAAACTATGTTCTCTTGCTCTTGACGATTTTTTGGTAATGTCGTGATTAAGTATTTATGCAGGTGAAGCTACCTTGGTTTGCACGGAATCGTTGCCTTTTTTCACGCTGCATCTCTAATTCTCTTTACATGAAACTTCTATTTTTGAATCTCTCTCGCTCCCTTTGGTCCTCAGGATTTCGATTTTTTCGAACGAGCACACAACTCGGATCGTATTCTAATATTGGAAATGTCTCTAAAGATACCAAATTTAACTATTGACAAGTCATCAAGTGATTTTTTGTTTGTTATAACATACCTCAGCTATGTTTGATTATTCCACACGGACAAAAATTATTACGGTCTAGTAAGAAACTGCATACTTTGTAATTGTAACAGAACTTAAGCTTGCATGTTATTCAAAGATGATTTTTTTTACATACCGTTTTCGGTGATCTACTCCAATCTTCTTTCGTTACTTAAAAATATAAAAAAATATATTAAAACACGATAATGATACATTTGCGATATATTCATATGTTTTTACGATTTTACATGTGTGTATACGGTATATTATTGAAAAAAATGTAATTTATTGATTTATGTGTGGGCAATTGTCATAAATATCACTATAATAGGTTTTTATTCCAAAAATACCACAATTTAGTATTTTTGGAACTAAAATGTATTTTTTTCCAAAATATCACATAATTGAATTAAATTTCTAATACTAAAAACTAATTCCTAAATTCTAAATACTAAACTCTACCCCTAAAAACTATACCCTAAAACTAAATGTGTCAACCCAAACCTAAAAAAAAAATTCTACATCCTTAAAAATCAATTTTTTGTATTTGTGGTAATTTTAGGAAAAAAAACTTTTATAGTATTTTTGGAAAAAAAAACTAAAATGTGGTATTTTTGGAAAAAGAACCTTTTTAATGGTATTTACAGGAATTTCTGTTTATATATTCATCACATTACTACACTACGTACATAAGATTGTGAGTTGAGATGTTGGGATAGGCCCAATGAATGGTAACTGAAATCCTCGCGCTGTCTTACGTGAAATATTTATTGTCTTTCTCTTAATTCTTGTAGTGTCACATTTCTTAATTGTATTTGACTGTTTGGTAAATTAATAATCATTTTTTAGTGTCTCAAATTTGAACTTAAAATGTTTTTCATTACTTGTTATATAACACTTGTTCTTCTTCTCCAACTCGCTAATTGATGATTCCTGTTCAATAAATTTGGTATTTTTTTTTTTGGTGCGAGACAGGAGGCCTTGCCTCCTTAATTTATTAAAAGTAAAAAAAAACATAAAAAAAACATTCCACACGATTTCGACGGGGAAATGAAATCCCATTAGCATCCTCAGTACATAAAAAAATAACACAAGCGGGACACCCCTCTAACAACTGCAACCCTAACGGTTGGGACTGTGCATAAGTAGCCAATCCGTCTGCAAGACGATTTGCTTCTCGATACATCTGTGAAATTCGAACTGTCCAGTCCTTCGAAAGAAAGTCATAGCACAACCGTCCTAGGAACGACAAGGGATGAGTATCAGGAATCTATGTCTTAAGAAAATCAACTACCATCCCGGAATCCACCTCTATCTCCAAGTGAGTTATCCTTCTCTCCCAAGTGATAACCAAGCCATAGTAAATACCCCATAATTCCGCCATAGGAGCAGAACAAACTCCTATATTCAGCACAAAACCGTGGAGCCAGGTTCCCTCCTTGTCCCGTAATACACCTCCCGCTGTAGCCAACCCAAGATTACCCCGAGAAGCACCGTCAATATTCAGCTTCACCCAGTTCTCCGGAGGCGGGGACCATGCAATCTGTCTCACCACCCTTTTACCACCTCGGTTCTTTGGATCCGTCAAGACGTGAGCTCGAGCCACCTCATTAGCAACATCTTTAACAAACCGTACCCTATCCCTACACGTCCCATCCATATCAAAAACATTACCACATCTCCATTTCCAACCCCACCACACTGTCATCCCAAAAAAGAATAGCCCAAGATACATCAAACCGCAGTTCTGTAATCCCCATGTTCATGTAAATCCACTCCAACAATGTTTGACGAAAAAACAGATCCAGTTTCTCAGGTGCCATAATCCTACTCCATAAACCCGACATTGCAGGACAGTCCCTCAAGACAAGGAGAATTGTTTCCTCCCCTCGTCAATAAATTTGGTGTTGCCAATATACATAAGTGATTAATGCATTTTCTATATAATTTTAAAGATTAAACAGCTGTTTCCTTACGTACGACACTGGATATATTTTTAAGAATTATGGAGGAATACTTTATACGTTTTGGCATCAGTGATTAAACGCTGATAGAGCATTAAGTATTTGGAGACCATATATGCCTCTTTCCAAAATCTCCACAGTGCAAGATTTGTATAGGAAAGTAAATTCTAATATTTTTTGGTGTTAACATTGTCTGTTTAGTTTCTTGAATTTGCCATAAAATGATTGACTAACTCGTCGGATTGAGGAAACGGGCGAGATACTAGTTTATCTTTTTTTTTTTGTTAAGAATTTAAATATTTCATCGAAAATAAAAATAGTTTAGGAATGCAACCAATTAGAGTCAAAGACTATAAACCTATGTAATTGCATTGGTCCCATGGCAAGAAAAAGAAAAACATAGAAATATAATTTGGAAAACCACAAATTTCAGTCTAATAAGCAACAAAGCTAACGGGGTCAAATGAAGAGATATTACTTCTAACACCGAAGCTTTTGATTGTATGTAGAAGCTAGAGCGAACTACGACTCTGATAACTCCGGTGAGGTGGGCTAGTTTTTATTACGACTCTTATCCCCTTTCCTAATTAACCTTAATTATGTTGTTTACAAATATGCTATGTCCCATACCCTGATCCCCATTGTCATATCTAAGTTCGTCTTTGGAGTTTAAAATCAAATCGTATAGAGATTGATGAAAGGACTCGACATATCAAATTACTTTTCTAGTACTATATAAAAAGATTATAAGTAAAAAAATACAGATAACAAAAATGTTATTATAAAGAGACGTATTAATATAAAAAAAAACAAAAACAATAATTATAGTAAAATAATGTGATTTTTCAAAGTATTCTCCATAATTGTCGAAAATGTTTTTAGGTCCTATAACGTTATGGTATGACTTTGTTAAATTTCTATCTTGTAAAATATTTTTAAATCCAAAATAGCAAAATTTTCCAAGACATGGAAATAAAAAAAAAACATTAAAAACAAAATAGAGAATTCAAAAGGAAACACCAAAAATAGGGAGAGGTTAAAAACTTCAAAAGTCTTAACACACCAAATATGGACGAAAGGAGTAGCGAGATGATAGGAGACCCCAAAGAAGATGAGAAAAACCAGGAAAAACATTTGTCTAAGAAAACCCTATAAAAACGCCTTCAAACATTTCCACAACTCGAAATTCAAACCCCAAAGCATAATTATATAACAATAAACAATTAGTAGTACCCCACCAAAACACATAAAAATATAAAATTGTTATCCGAACCAAAAATTGTTTATTGTTATGCGAGGGGTTAAACTCTTGGCCGCGTGCCTCTACCTGGCCGCAGCCGCAACATTGGTGGTCCGAGCAGAAGACCCTTACTTCCATCACGTGTGGAACGTGACCTACGGAACCGTGTCTCCTCTCGGCGTTCCACAACAAGTCATACTCATCAACGGCCAATTCCCTGGTCCCAACATCAACTCAACCTCCAACAACAACATCATCATTAATGTCTTCAATAACCTCGACGAACCTTTCCTCCTCACATGGTAATAACATTAGTTTCAATTTATATGCATGTTTTTCAATAGAAAATTATTTACCCAAGAGTCTGCTCATTCTCAGATGTTTTATAATTTATATATATTTTTTTTTGCGTTTTAGGAATGGGATCCAACACAGGAAGAACTGTTGGCAAGATGGGACTCCAGGGACCATGTGTCCAATCATGCCCGGTACCAACTACACTTACCATTTCCAGCCTAAGGATCAGATCGGAAGCTATTTCTACTACCCGAGCACCGCATTGCACCGTTCCGCTGGTGGATTCGGTGGACTCCGTGTGAACAGCCGTCTTCTCATCCCGGTTCCTTACGCTGACCCAGAAGATGACTACACCGTCTTGATCGGTGACTGGTACACTAAGAGCCACACTCAGTTGAAGAAATTCCTTGATGGTGGTCGTACTCTTGGCCGTCCAGATGGTATTCTCATCAACGGAAAGTCCGGGAAAGGTGATGGATCCGATGCGCCCCTCTTTACCTTGAAACCTGGAAAGACCTATAGGGTTAGGATCTGTAACGTGGGTATGAAGACATCTCTCAACTTTAGGATTCAGAACCACAAGTTGAAGCTAGTTGAGATGGAAGGATCCCACGTTCTCCAGAACGATTATGACTCTCTCGACGTTCATGTCGGTCAGTGTTACGGAACCATCCTTACCGCTGACCAAGAAGCTAAAGATTACTACATGGTTGCATCCTCTAGGTTCTTGAAGTCGGTTATTACCACAACTGGTCTTCTCCGCTACGAGGGAGGAAAAGGCCCCGCCTCTTCGCAGCTACCCGCTGGTCCAGTCGGCTGGGCTTGGTCCTTGAACCAGTTCCGATCTTTCAGGTGGAACTTGACCGCCAGTGCAGCCAGGCCTAACCCTCAGGGATCTTACCACTACGGAAAGATCAACATCACACGTACCATCAAGCTTGTGAACACTCAAGGCAAGGTCGATGGAAAGCTCAGGTACGCGTTGAACGGAGTCTCGCACACTGACCCCGAAACTCCATTGAAGCTCGCCGAGTACTTTGGAATTGCCGACAAGGTTTTCAAGTACGACACCATCACCGATAACCCAACCCCAGAACAAATCAAGACCATCAAGATCGAGCCAAATGTTCTTAACATCACTCACCGCACCTTCATTGAGGTGGTGTTTGAGAACCACGAGAAGAGTGTTCAGTCTTGGCACTTGGACGGTTACTCCTTCTTTGCCGTCGCGTAAGTGAAATAAACAAACAATCAATTTTTATGTCTATACATTTCTTTCACAACAAGTAACCAAATACTTTCTTTTACATCAAGTAACCCTTCATCTTAACCTAATTTTCAAATTTACTTTGTTTCAAAGTGTCGAGCCAGGGACTTGGACCCCAGAGAAGAGAAAGAACTACAACCTCCTGGACGCAGTGAGCAGACACACAGTCCAAGTCTACCCAAAATGTTGGGCAGCAATCTTGCTCACATTCGACAACTGTGGAATGTGGAACATTCGATCTGAAAACACCGAGAGACGTTACTTAGGACAGCAGCTTTACGCGAGTGTCTTGTCGCCAGAGAAATCACTGAGAGATGAATACAACATGCCTGAGACAAGCCTCCAATGTGGTCTAGTCAAGGGCACACCTAAGCCTAACCCTTACGCTGGAGCCTAAGTTAAATTTTACCGAGAAAACAATATACGTTTTAATGCAACAAAAGACTTTGGATTCTTCTGTTGATACAATCGATTGAGAGACGTTTGGCCAACGGATTAATTTTTCTGGTTTTTTGGGTCTTTTCTTCGTAATTATTTTTATTTAATGAAATTGTTTTTTTAAAGTATATGGTTTATTCGTATATACATGACATTGGAATGTATGTATGTCTATCCCTTAAGTAATTTTTTTTCCTTCTTTTATAAAGACGCATTAATTTCCTCTTTTTGTTTTGGTTTTGTTCTTCACTTTTTTGTAACGCGTATATGTAATGTATCCATATTCTTCAAACGAAATAAGCAGAGAGATCTTATTTGTCTGACCATATGACATGAAGTTTTTGTTCCTTAATCGCCAAACTTAAGACCTAAACAAGTATCACCAATCTCTTAAGAGTTTATCATATATATTCAGATGATCAGATACAAGTGTTAGTTACCAAGATTCTCCATATAACAGGTTCAAAATCTTATCTATAGAGTTCAATATCAAACAAAGGAACAAATGTAGAAAAACTTTCAGTATGTAATTTGAATCATCATCACATATAACATGCCTCAGAAAAATAATAACAAAATGGAACGAAGATATAAAAACTATACAAGAAAGTAATTCTCTATAGCCTAGAATGGTAGAACCGTGTGTGTTAAGTAAAACCCTTCAGTGTCGATGTCTGTCATTCCATATTTCCACATCTAAAGACTTGGATTGGCTGTACTGTTATTATATACACTGAATCACTAGCAAGTAACAACAAAAATCGGAAGAAAATAACAAATTTTAAATCTTCTTGATGTTCCTGAAGTCTACACAATCTATCAGCTTCTTAAGGCTCTTTCTCTCGTGATTCTTCGACCAACGGCGTTTCCTTGAGCGAAAACTCATCCAGACTATCGTTCTCTGTATCCACCTGAACGAGCTCTTTGAACATTGCCATGACTTGAATCATAGTTGGTCTTTTGAACGGCCGATCATCCAAACACTGAGACGCAATCTTCAAGTAATGAAGTAGCTCAACATCGCCAAGTTTGTCTGTTACTAGCTCCGGGTCAAGAATCTCAGCTCCTCTGTTCTCTCTGTAGAGTTGTTTTGCCCATCCCACAAGGTTGTTGTCTTCACCAAACTCCTCCGGATCGATCGGTTTCTTGCCTGAGAGGAGCTCGAGAAGTATAACTCCGTAGCTGTACACATCTCCTTTTGCGGTGCACCGGAAACTCTGGTAATACTCTGGTGGAACATACCCTGGAGTACCTGCGAGCGTACTCACGCTCAAGTGAGTATCTAGAGCGCTCACCAACCTTGCCATACCAAAATCTGAGACACGAGCTACGAAGTCTTGGTCTAGAAGAACGTTGCTTGACTTCATATCCCTATGTATAATATGAGGAATGCAGCTATGATGCAGGAAAGCTAGCCCACGCGCAGCTCCTATAGCAATTTTCTTCCTCGCAGACCAATCAAGAAAGATTCCTCCCTTCTTGGTCTTTTCGTGTAGAACGGCCTCTAAGCTTCCGTATTTCATGTAGTCGTAGACAAGAAGTCTCTCTTCGCCGATCTTACAGTATCCAAGTAGCGGTACCAAGTTTCGATGTTTGATTTTTCCAATGGTTTCCATCTCCGCCATGAACTCTCTATCGCCTTGTCCCGTGACTTGAATCAGTTTCTTGATCGCAACAACAGATCCATCAGCGAATTGAGCCTTGTAGACATCGCCAAACCCGCCTGAACCGATCATACTATCAGCACTAAACCCATTTGTGGCTTCTAAAAGGTGTGCGAAAGTAAGTTTTCGCAACGGCTTCTCAAAGGTTGCGACATTGATGCTCAACGGTTCAGGAACGCTAGAAAGCTTCCAACTGCTGCTACCAGAGGTTGGAAGGCTCTCAATATATTTCTCTCTCTGCTTTTCCTTCTTTTGAACCTTGCTTACTCTGTAAAGAGCCATAGTAAGCATCACAATACACATGAAAGAAAACACAATCCCTGTGATCACCCAAGTCGCAATACCCCGTTTCTTAGGGTGAGTATGGGATCCCGTGGGCCGAACACCAGAGCTGCAAGGTAGCAGAGGAACCCCGCAGAGGCCAGAGTTGTTGGCGTATTTTGTGACTGGGAACGTTGTAAGTTGGCCTCCGAATGGGATTGGTCCGGTTAGATTGTTGTTAGAGACATCTAAGTCACTAAGAAAAGAGAGACCTCCAAGTGATCCAGGTAAGAATCCTTGGAGTTCATTGTGAGATAGATCAAGCACCCCGATTGCTTTCAATCCCCCGAAGCTATCAGGTATGGTTCCGGTTAACAGGTTATGTCCCAGATTCAAGACCTGAAGGTACCCCATATCACCATAACCCAAAGGAATAGAGCCTGAAACCGCATTGTAAGATAGGTCCAAGTAAATCATACTCCCGTTCGCCGTGAACGTGTACATGGTCATGCCTGAGTATATCCTAGTCCTGGGACATGAATGAACCATCGGAAAATGCTCTAACCGTTC
This sequence comes from Camelina sativa, assembly GCF_000633955.1. Lineage (NCBI taxonomy): Eukaryota > Viridiplantae > Streptophyta > Magnoliopsida > Brassicales > Brassicaceae > Camelina > Camelina sativa. The sequence continues at coordinate 5,601,725 of NC_025685.1, read as the reverse complement.
TGCACGAATGCCTTCAAACTCAACCAAACCACCTGCACCTCTACAATCTGTCCCACCTTCGTTCCTCACAAACGAAAACTGTTTACCAGAGACGCTACCAGGCATTACCCGTCCAGCCTGACTTGCAAGTTCAGCTGGGAGATTCCCAGTTAGATTGTTGCTGTTAAGATCAAGCCAGATAAGGCTCTTGCATTTCCCAAGCTCATGTGGAACGTTACCAGTCAAAGAATTGTTCCCGAGTTGCAGTATCGCTAGCTTCTCGAGGTTTCCGATTGCTACCGGGATTTCCCCTGTAAGCAAGTTACTAGAAAGAGAGATCCAAAGCATGTTGGTGCATTTGGAGATTGATTTTGGAATAGAACCGGTTAAGAGATTGTTGTTTAGGATTAACGTTTCCAAGTTTCCTCCATCAACACAAATGTCGTTAGGGATTCCACCAGTGAGATTGTTCGCCCACATAACCAAGTCTGAGAGTTTCGGTAATGTCCATATCTCTTTAGGAATCGGACCAGTGAGAGCGTTGAAGCTAAGATCTATCGTCTTCAAGCTTTTGCATGTACCAAGCTCCACAGGAACAGTTCCTGAGAGGTAGTTATTGGCAATAAGTAACTTCTCAAGAACCGAAGGGCTTTGAAGAGAGCAGAAGCCAGATGGTATTACTTTGCCAGTGAACTCGTTTGAGCTCAGATCAAGAACTCGCAGATTACTACAGTTGGTGAGAGAAATCGGAACAGAGCCTGAGATGTTGTTGAAGGGCAAGTAAAGATGAGAGATTCTTGGGAGTTTACTCACCACGGTTGTTATAAAGTCGCCGGTGAGCTTGTTGTTTCCCAAATTCAGGTTTTGTAACGAGCCACAAGAGGTGAATGTTTGTGGAAGCTGACCAGTGAGACTGTTTCCGGAGAGATCGAGAACCTCTAGAGTTGGACAAAGCAAAGAAAGCTCCGGTGGAATCTCACCGGTGTAAAGGTTGTGTGCGAAGGAGAGCTGCTTCAGGTTCTGGAAACTTCCCCAATATCCATAGCCGGGGATTTTTCCGGCGAGACTGTTCCGAGAGAGGTTTAGCGCTTCGAGGAGATTACAATTCGACAGACTAATCGGGAATTTGTGGCCGGTGATGTTGTTCTGTGATACACTGAACACGGTGAGGTTCCCACAGAGACCAAAACTGAGACGAGAGAAGTCGCCGGAGAAATTATTTGCGGCTAAATCGAGGTGTTTCAGAGACGCCGGGAAACTCGATAAGAAAGCCTCCGGAATCTCATCGGAAAAGAGATTGTTCGAGAGATCAACAGTGGTGAGTCTCTTGTTACTCGTCGACGACGGAGAAGTCTTCAATTTCCCGGCGAGTTTGTTATGCGAGACGTTAACAGAGACCAGATCCAAACATGTGGAGAAAACGTAATCAACGATCGAAGAGTCCGTAATCAAGTTTGAAGATAAATCCAGAACCTCGAGCGAACATCCTGAAGAAGAAGAAGAAGAAGGAGAAGAACCAGAGGAGAACTTGTTTCCTTGCAGATAAAGATTCCGGAGAGTGGACAACGCAGTGAGATTATTGAGATTTAGGCTTCCGGTGAGACCACCGTTTCGTAGATCGAGACCAGTGACTAAACCATCGGTAGAGCAAGAGACGCCTCGCCAAGAACATGGGTCATGATGATGACCCGACCCGTAATTCCAATTACCCAGAAAGTTATTAGGATCCGACGTAACGGAGATTTCTTTAAACGCCGTTAACAGAGCAGCTTCTTCGCTAACGTCGTCTTTGAGTAGCCGTCTGCCACGAGCGTCCACTATTAGAAACAATATTACGAGGAAGCAGAGGAACAAGAACTGCCATTGCTGCTTCATATTAATTTTAGGCACACCAAGTGTTCTATCAAATTACTTCGATGAGAAAACCCTATCCTCCATTAACCAACCTGAATCCTTCCTTCACCGCAACACTGAAATAATCCAAAGTGTACCAAGATTAGTTTTTTCTGAAATAAGAGTAAAGAAGTTAGCAAAATCAAGACTTTATTTTCAAGGAAGAAGAAGAAGAAGAAGATGAACATACATGTATATGTATGTGCTGAGAGATTGTGAAGAAACAACAACAACAAAAAAAAGCAGAATCAAAAGGCTGACAGATACGGAAAAAAGAGAAAGGAGAAAGTACAGAGAGACAGAGCAGAGAGAGAGAGTTTTAGTTCTCCAAGTGAAGAAGACAACGGAGATGGTCTTTCGACACTGTTGTCTCCCAAAGTACGATGTTGCAGAGATGGTCGGATCCGAAACACACACACAAAAAAAATATGTTGAATTCAACCATAAAAAGAAAAAGGGGCAGTGGTTTTGAAGATTCCACAGCTTTTAGATACACATAAAGGAAGCGTGTTTAGTACGACCACTACATAAAAACGAATTTTCCCGGAAAAAAAAAAGAAAGAANAAAAAAAAATATTTGCTGGACAAGGTGAGAAACTGAGAAATTATCGTGACAGCCTTTAGATAGAATTGAAGAAGAAGAAGTGAATGAATTTTTTGCTAGAAAAAAAATGTAAAAGCGAAAGAGAAGAAAAATTGGCAAAGAGGAGAAGAAAAAAGCTAAAGAAGACAAAACAAAGAGACTAATCTTACGTGAAAAGAGGATATGCATCATCATTATTGTTAAAGACTAATTTTTTCCCCACTAATTATTTAATCTCACATTCCCACCTAATAGTAGTAGTATTCGTGCAATTATAAAATAAAATTTGCAATAGATCAAACTCCACGTCAATTGGTTTTTTATGTGTATATGAGTTTTTTACAGGTTAAGGAGAGAAAGAATCTTTATAAATCTAACGAAAGTTACTGTTTTCTGTGGGGGACTTTTAGATTTGTGTGCTTTTTTCAAGTGGTCTCATGTTAATAATGTCAATGAAATCTAACGCTGTATTTGTGCAACATGTAAAATTAGAATTTGTTCCATGTATCTATCTATGTATAGTTAGGTTTTCACAATTTTTTAATTATTCAGATCTCTTTGGAACTAAACCTCTTTTTAAAAAAATCAAGGCACCATATATTAATTGCAATGATGACGTATAGAATTCAAAAATCCGGTATACCAAAAACCATCAACACACACATGTCTGAGCTTCGAATTTTAAAAGTTACCGCAACTATAGTTTTGCTTAAATATATCAAAAGGAATTTCCAAAATATCATAAAAATTCCTTGTGATTTATTTGGGTCTACTGAAGCAAAGTCATATCCTCAGGTTACATTAATAGCTGTATTACTCACTCCGTCTCTCGCTTCCATAAACGATAATTACCATATAGACCTAATTCCCCACCACCATTCTCGTATTGTTCTACGCGTGTATGTAACTTTATAACCCTACACGCACGAAGCACTAGCTTCGTGATATAAAAAACAAATATGGTTCTTGTCTACATGCACCTCGTAACTTCTTATATCAGAATTATACGCCCCACCCCCATTGGTATTGCTTGTACTTTATGGACTCACCCCTAAAATATAACACAACTGTCAAACTTTATAATTGGTTGGAAAAATGAATAATCGGATCCATAGTTTCATCAATGTCCAACTTTACCAAAATTTTGGTTAATATCTATCTCTTTTTCTTTTTGAATAAAATGTAAAATTTATTCAAAAAAGGTAATAACGGTTTTACATCAAGTGCAATAGTAGTTTAAGAAATTTTAACAAATAGTCAATGCAGAAAATAATGAACTGATTTCCCTAGTGTGTTGTGAACCACACCCCATACATACAGTCCTCATAGCGACCATCGCCTTGCTCTATGAGAGAAGTCGTTAATATCTATCTCTCTGTACGTTTTATATAAAATACATGCTTGAAACGTAATTAGTGCCCTGACCAAAATAAATAAAACAACTGTAACTGTATTCAACGATTGACATGATATTATCACCTCATATGTTGACCAATTATGCATGCAAGAGACGTGACAGGAACTTAATTTTGGTAGGTACGAAATTAAGTTAGAATTATGTATTATCAATGAGCCGGACCTGTTAAAACTTTAAATTATCCTTGTTTAACTTTTGAAACCTCAACATACATAATCGAAATTTTATAAAACTACCAACTATTCGTACTTAGAAATTATTTATTAATTTAAAAGATTAATTAATTACGTGCCTTAAGTTATTGAAAATTTGGATGTCGTTGATTTGTTCATATGCAATGATGCATCGTGTTTGCGCTGCTCGTGCATATAATGAATAAATTTGCACTGCTCGAGTAGTTGCGCAGAACAAATCAAAAGAACTTTAATTTAGAAAAATCAATTCAAACTTATCTGTTTCGTTCCTATCTAACTCTCACCTAAAACACAATTATAGGTTAGTTAGTCTAATTAAGCTGAAACTATTATAATAAGTAAATAAGAGAACCCTAGCTGGATAGACAAAAATTATAGTTTAAGGTTTCAAAACCCGTGCCATATATTACGGAGTAAATTTTAACAGGCTTCATTAATTAATTATTTCACATAAAATAAATTCTGAAAAAATATAATAAACAAAATATCAGCTTGAAAAATCCGTGACATTAGCATATACTGTACTATTACGAATAAATTTAGGGAAAGAGACCAGAATGATCTCGAATACCTCCTTTCACGCATTTGCATATTATATAAAAAATTTAAAGTTCGTTGGTGTGTACTGTGTAGGATGTCTTTTGTAAATCTGGCAGATGTTAAAAGGGTCCAAAACCTGTATAATAATAGTACTAATAGCGAGGGTCTGGAGCGGATGGATTATTTAACAACTCTGATAAGTTCATAAGTACTAAATTAATTGAGGGGGTTTGTGAAAAATAAAACGAGAGTGCGGTTGGGGCCGGGGCCGTAGGCTTGCATCTTTTTGTCAGTTTCTTCGGCCGCACGAGCGCATTTCATTTTTTTTTTCTGCTTTATATATTAGAGTATTATTTTTAGACCAATATACTGAAAAACACTTTGGTCCAAAATGTATAAAGATTTTTGTTTTTTCATACTTTTTGTAGACATATATAAATGGGGTCGAAGTCTCGAAGAAAAGACGAAAAGTCGATACGATTTGAAAATCTTACCCGTCACTATCATGCATTTCATATTGAAGAGTATATATTTGTTTCCTTGAAATAGCGGAATCATCGCATTCAAATCTGCCTCATTTTTTGTATAACTGTCCCCTTTTCACGAAAACTTGTTCAATTTCTCTTCCTTTTTTTCTTTTCTTTTCTTTTATTTTTGGTCACATGCATGATTCACATCTTGTTGTTATTGGACTAAAGTAATACATTTCTAGTAGTCTCGTTTAACTTTTTTAACAGCATAGAAATATACAGAAACACTCACGAAGACCTATGTTGAACAGAATCGAGAATTTTGTGTATAATTCATGAGCTCATGGCCAACAATTATATACAGTCTTCTAGTTTGGAGGATACGTACATAATCAATCAATATTAACTATAGAAGATACATAAATATACGCAGAGAAATATGCAAAAGCGTATAAGAAAGATGGAGATGATTGACGAGAGATTGACGAAGACTTGATGACAATGAAGCATACGTACAGTGGGCTACCGTGGAGTCCAGTGGGCTTAATATCGCAATACCCTCCCTCAAACTGGAGCATGGAGATTTAAAATGCCCAGTTTGACACGAAAATCTTCAAATGATTGTTCACCAAGTGGTTTTGTAAAGATGTCGGCTAACTGAGCACTACTATCAACATGAACTGGTGCAAGAATATCTTTCTGTATTTTTTCGCGGATAAAGTGACAATCATTTTCGATGTGCTTCGTACGTTCATGGAAGACCGGGTTTGTTGCGATGTAAATTGCAGATTTGCTATCACAACAAAGACGCATTGGTTGATCATGATTGACGCCGAGATCATGAAGAACACGTTTCAGCCACAAAAGTTCTTTGGTGATGTATGCCATGGCCCGATATTCTGCCTCGGTGGAAGACATACTCACTGTGTCCTGCTTTTTGGCTTTCCATGAGATAGGGGAATCGCCAACCTGAACAAAATACCCAGACACTGAACGTCTTGAGTTCCGACAACCTGACCAATCCGAATCACACCAGCCTGTGATCTGGAAATTCTTCTGTGCTCGTAAAAAAATACCTTGGCCAGCAGTCCCTTTCAAGTAGCATACAACCCGTAATGCTGCCTGCCAATGGTCCTCTCTTGGATTCTTCATAAATTGTGCCAGATGATGTACACAATAAGCCAAATCGGGTCTTGTTGATCCCAAATAAATCAGTTTCCCAATCAGACGTCGATACGGTTCAGGATCCGGGAGCAAAGGAGAACTAGAGATAGACAAGTTGGTGTTTTGCTCTAACGGAAATGTGGCAGGTTTACAGCCCAACAGACCTGCTTCTTTGACAACCTCCAAAGCATATTTCCTCTGACTTAAGTAAAATCCCTTGGAACTTCTAGCGACCTCAATTCCCAAAAAATATTTCAGAGCACCAAGGTCCTTCATCTTGAAACAAGAAGCCAAATATTCTTTGAAGATATGTAGAGCTTTATCTGAATTGCTAGAAATAATCATATCATCAACATAGATCAAAATATGTATCCGCACCCCACCTTTGCCAAATGTAAACAGTGAATAATCAGAGAGTGATTGTTGAAACCCATAAGCACACAAAGCCGTTGTTAACTTTTCAAACCAACACCGAGGTGCTTGCTTCAGCCCATATAGAGACTTGCGCAATCTACAAACTTTCTTCTCATCATTTGTAAAATAACCAGGTGGTGGCTTCATGTAAACTTCTTCATTTAGATCCCCATGGAGAAATGCATTATGCACATCCATTTGATGCACAGACCAATTGTTTCCTGCAGCAACTTCTAAGAACATACGCACAGTCTGCATTCTTGCAACAGGAGCAAACGTTTCCTTATAATCTAAACCTTCGATTTGTTTGTTGCCGAGAGCTACAAGACGTGCCTTATAACGCTCAACAGACCCATCCGAATTGTGCTTGATCTTGTAAACCCATTTTGATCCAATGGCTGTTTTTCCTGGTGGCAAATCCTCAATCGTCCATGTGTTGTTATCCTCAAGAGCTTCAATCTCTGAGCCCATAGCTGTTTTCCACACTTTAGTTCTAATAGCTTGAGTATAACCACGTGGTTCAACAGCCTCTGTGATAGCAACTAAATAAGCCCGATGCGTAGCAGAGAACCGAGTACAACCCACATAGTTCTCAATCGGATACAAAGATTTCTTGTTGCCAATTCCCAACAATTGAGTTTGAGCTGTATTAGAAACATGATAATATTTGAGAATTACCGATTGTGTACGTGGTCGTGTTCCTCGTCGAAGCGGAATCACCGGAGCAGGTTCTTCAACCACAACAGCGGGTGTCGGAGATGATGGCGGAGTGACCACCGGAGTTGCATCCCGGCTAGGCGAACTTTGTGGTGTATCAGAAGACGTGGAGGAAGTATCTCTTGGTGAATTGGGAGCGTCAGGTTGTGAAGATGTCGGAGATGGAGTTTCCATCGAAGAAGAAGAAATTTCAGCTGGTGGGCTGCTAGGCACGTGGTTGGTCTCTAATGGGCTTGCAGAATTTATTTGGCCCATTAAGGGTGCAACCAAACTAGGCCGAATTTCTTCATCTAAAAAATGGCTTGTAGAAATAGGAGCCCACAATCCTTCTTTGTCTTCCTCGACATCTTTTCCAGAGATGTTAACTTCAGCAGTTGCAAACGGAAACACTTCTTCACAAAAAATCACATCTCTCGACACAAAAAATTCCTCTTTCTCAAGATCATACAATCTCCAGGCCTTCTTCCCATATGGATACCCAACAAATATACATCTTCGTGCTCTTGAAGCAAATTTATCGCCTTTGTGTCCTTGATTATGAGCATAACAAAGACACCCAAAGACCTTTAAATGTTCATAATCAGGTGCTTTGCCGTAGAGCTTTTCATATGGTGTCAAACCGTTTAACACAGAACTCGAAGTTCGATTAATCAAATATCCAGCTGTTAGAATGCATTCTCCCCAAAAATCGATTGGTAAATTCGATTGAAAACGCAACGCTCTAGCAACATTCAAAATATGCCGATGTTTTCTTTCAACTCTTCCGTTTTGTTGTGGTGTTCCCACACACGAAGTTTCATGAACAATTCCATTTGTTCGAAAATAACCACTCATACTCAAGAATTCTGTGCCATTGTCGCTTCTAACACGTTTCACTTGCTTTTGAAACTGTCTTTCTACTAGAGAAATCAAATTTTTCAGATTTGTTGTTGTTTCTGTCTTGTCGTTTTGAAGATAAATCCAGACGGTTCTTGAAAAATCATCTACAACCGTAAGAAAATATCGAGCACCAGAAGAAGACGGAGTTCTATATGGACCCCAAAGATCGACATGTATTAGCTCAAAAATGGACAAAGTTTTATTATCGCTGGTCGGAAAACAAGCTCTTGTTTGTTTAGCGCGGAGACATACATCACACGCCTTATTGGAAATTTCAGAATCAACAGAAACAAAAACATTTGGAAGTGAACCAACTACTCTTGCAGATGGGTGACCCATCCTATTATGCCACAACTCATAGTCTTTTGCATCTCGAGTTGCCACCGATGCTACCAGCTCCATTCTGCAAAAGCGGAAAGTTCCACAATATCTCTTACCCGCACCAGTCATCGTCCTCGAAGCGCGGTCCTGGATAACAAGAAATTGATCAGCCAACTGCATTACACACTGATTCTCATCCATTAGCTGACCCACAGATATAAGATCAGATTGTAATTCTTCAACGTAAAACACTGATTTCAAAAGCAGATTAGACCCCAACACAACAGAACCTTCAGTAACAGACACTCTTTCTCTACCGTCTGCCAAGATTATCAAAACTGGTTCCATATTTCTCACGTTGGTGAGTAAATCGAAACTCCCTGTCAGATGGTGCGACGCACCTGTATCTAATATCCAGGAAGGAGAAGAAGACTTACCAGAGAGTTTCTCATTGCTAGTGCTTGCTCCCCCGTTTGTATTATTCAAGAGCTTAACAAGATTACGCCATTGACTGTCATTCAAACCGCTTACTCCGTCACGATCTTTGTCTGTGAGAACATAGTTAACATGTTCTTGAGTTGGAATGTGAGGAACATGAACTGCATTGGCATAACTCAAGTTTCTTCCAGGTCCACCAGTTGCAGCACTACCACGTCCTCTTCCTTGCATCGCTCTGTTTCTTGGACGCTCACCCCACCATTCTGGATATCCAATTACAGCGAAGCAACTGTCGGGAGAGTGACCGCTGCGGTTACAGTGTTTACACACCGTCGTCACATCAGTTCGCACAAGTGGATTCACACGAGCCCTTTGTTGCACAGCAAATGCGGAGACTTCAGCTACATCTTCACCCTTCTTCACATTGTTCTTTAAATCCTCCTCTTGACGTACAACGTTATACACTTCTTCCATTGGTTGGATTGGTATCCTTGACACCAAACTCGATCGAACTGTTCTGAAAGAGTCATCAAGTCTAAACAAGAACTCATGAACTTTGTCTTCTTCACGATCTTGTTCCTGCAGCACCGTCAAATTGCACTCACATTTTCCACATTTGCAGACACGCACCGGCCTATGATTGGCCATGCTATCCCAAATACGATTCAACTTTCCATAATAGGTTTCAATAGCAGCCCCTCTCTGCTTGCAGCAAGCTAATTCTGCCTTGAGCTGTTGAATCCTTGGTCCATTGGTCACAGAGAAACGCTTTTTCAGATGATCCCATAAATCTTTTGCCACATCCCGATGAGAAATGTTGGAATGCAAGGCTGGATCAATTGTCATTCTGATCCACGAGACCAACAAAGCTTGGATTGTCCACCAATCTTCTAGATCTGCAGATCCTTCTTCTGGTCGCTTGATAGAGCCATCAAGAAAACCAAATTTCTTTCTTGAACAGAGCGCTGTCTTCATATCACACACCCATTCTTCGTAGCTCATCCCTTTCAGCAATGGATGTGAAATTAGTGTGTAGTGCAGTTGGCTGATCAATTTCTTGTTATCCAGGACCGCGCTTCGAGGACGATGACTGGTGCGGGTAAGAGATATTGTGGAACTTTCCGCTTTTGCAGAATGGAGCTGGTAGCATCGGTGGCAACTCGAGATGCAAAAGACTATGAGTTGTGGCATAATAGGTCTGCAAAAGCGGAAAGTTCCACAATATCTCTTACCCGCACCAGTCATCGTCCTCGAAGCGCGGTCTTGGATAACAAGAAATTGATCAGCCAACTGCACTACACACTGATTCTCATCCATTAGCTGACCCACATATATAAGATCAGATTGTAATTCTTCAACGTAAAACACTGATTTCAAAAGCAGATTAGACCCCAACACAACAGAACCTTCAGTAACAGACACTCTTTCTCTACCGTCTGCCAAGATTATCAAAACTGGTTCCATATTTCTCACGTTGGTGAGTAAATCGAAACTCCCTGTCAGATGGTGCGACGCACCTGTATCTAATATCCAGGAAGGAGAAGAAGACTTACCAGAGAGTTTCTCATTGCTAGTGCTTGCTCCCCCGTTTGTATTATTCAAGAGCTTAACAAGATTACGCCATTGACTGTCATTCAAACCGCTTACTCCGTCACGATCTTTGTCTGTGAGAACATAGTTAACATGTTCTTGAGTTGGAATGTGAGGAACATGAACTGCATTGGCGTAACTCAAGTTTCAAAATTACAGCGCCGGGATTGTCAGCCGTTGTCAGATCGTACGGAGAGATCGTACGTCTCACCTCCACAGTCGTTGGGTTCGGGTTCGAGGTTTGGTTCTGGTTCTCGGTCATGATCGATTAAGAAAATAAAGAAA
>NC_025685.1:5548272-5590090 GCF_000633955.1 Camelina sativa | reverse complement strand
ACGGTGGGCTACCGTGGAGTCCAGTGGGCTTAATATCGCAATATATGTGTATATATCGTCACAAATTAAGTAATAAACGATCAATAGTTGTACAAACTTCAACCAATCGATACTAGAAATTAAAAAATATCAAACTCGTTACTAGCAAATATATATATATAAAAAAAAAAGTCCAAAAAATCTGTTTTTGATAGTTGATTTGATTTTGATACTAATAGTAGTTGCTTCAAATACAAGGCTTCTCTCTTCGCTGTCCTACATACACAAAAACCAAAATCGACGTATGATACTGATACTTGCTTACTCACAGATAGGTCCCATTCAAATGGCGTTCTTCTTCTCTAGTGTCAAACTAGGCGCGTGGAATTCACACAAATGATTCAACAATCAACGCTGATCACATGAACCTGAGTTCTTTAAACCAACATTGGCAAGAGATCCAACTAAAACAAAGTAAATAAGAAAATATTCGACCACACGGACACAAATTATGACTAAAAGATAATATTAATTATGTTTGACTAAAACATATGTGATAAATTAGAAGAATTTCGGTTAAAATACACAACACACAATTTTACCAACATATAATTACACTTACTAAAAATGTATTTATCGGTTAAAATATTCATTATTTGTTTTACATAAAAAAGGTATTAATCGTATTTCTAGTTTATGATACAGTAAAACCTCTATAAATTAATAAAGTCGGGACCATTAAATTTTATTAATTTATAGAGGTTTTAATTTATATGAAGAGATTTTCTCATTTTTATAATTTTGAAATTTTTTCCAATTACAAAATAAAATATTTTTGTTATCATTCATATTTTAAAATGAATTTTTTTAATTCATAATTTTGGCTATTGTAATAGAATAAATGTCAATTGTTTAGTAAATTATCTAAGTAAAAATGATAAAAGTTACAAGTTTAGAGTTTAGAAGAAATTGCTAGTACTATCCTTCATGTTAATGATGAAGTCGAATAATATATTGTGATATCTTTAGAACCAGTTACTAAAGAAGCAATTATCGAATATAAGACTTTCCATAATTTTTGGATGCGATTTGAGAAGAAAACAATAAAAAAGATTAGAGATGAGCTCTAACAAGAATGCAAATTAAAGAATAGTCAAACAACAATAAAGTCATATTTCACTATATTTTTTTAGATATATATATATATATATACATATTTTAGTTTGTTTGATTATTAATTTATGATATTGATGGATCATATATTTACATAGGAATTTCAAAAAAAATATTATTTTAGTATTTTATCGAAATGTGTCATTTTTTATATCGGTCCAACTCGGGAGCGAAAGACTTTCTTAATTTATACCGAATATTATAATATAAAGAGTATTAATTGATAGAAGTTGTTACAAGATTAGTTAATCATGGTCTCTTTTGTCTGACCTGTTCTTTTAACTTACTTGTTTACTATCTGTCATTGAAAATTTCTAATAGTGAAAAATTAAGTCGAGGGATTAACGTCTGAATAGTACGTTTGAATCAACTTCTTAGTAAAGTCGATATCTAGGAAGATTTTAGGTTGAAATTTCGTTGCTGGCTATAAATCTAATGTTGAATTATTTTACAGGGAACGGAGACTAAATAATAAATTAAATAAACGCATGCATCACGCAAAAGATATAACTAAATTGAATATCATTTTGAGTCACTATTCGTATTTATTAGTATTAATCAACCAAAGGAAAGTAAGATTCTTCGTTGAGGAGTCAATCGTCGACCCACGTTGAGTTGTTGAGGACGTAGTAAGGCACTCTTCCTCACGGATCTCTCCTTCGGGTTATATGATTGATATTGTCTGTTGCGACTCAGGGATTCTGAACTACTACTTTTTTCTTTTCAACTTGAAATCAATTAGGGATCGATCGAAAAAAATAGATTAATTTTGGTATATCATTCGAGTTTTTGTTTTCGATTTGTTGATAGTACGTATATATAATTCGAGTTTGTCTAATACACCATAAACATGTATATAAGTGAAGAGGTATACGTTTTTTATTTGAATGCTAAAGAAATGATATATGTCTCTATAATTTTTTCAGTTTTAGTCTATTTTATTTTTGTATTTACACAAATATGTTCGAGTTGTATTTGACTTTGTGATGGTTTTGTCTATGGAAGTTCAAACTTGTAATAATTTGTTTTTTTGACTATATTCATATTTTCTTTTTATCTGAATGCTAAAGAAATAATATGCCTATAAATTTTTTAGTTTTAGTCTATTTTATTTTTATATTTACACAAATATGTTCGAGTTGTTAAGGATATGTTTGAATTTGTGATGACTTTGTTCATGGAGGTTCAAACTTGTAAAGATTTATTTTCTGACTATATTTAATTATATTTTATTTTATAAGGAAATTTATTTATTTTTAGTTAATGGTATTAAAGTGGCTTACAGTTTGGTTTTGGTTATCATTATATTATACATATAACTTATATAAACCCAACACTAGCCATGCCATCTTTTTTTCTTGATGAACCGGGAAACGACACTGAACCATGACCTTTCCCTTAATCTTCATATTCACTTTTATAGCCTTTTTAGATTATATTCATAGATGTTTTCGGTGGTGGTGGTACATCATGACCTCTTCCTCCATCATCAGGTCCACTTTTATAGCTTCTATATATTGTATCGATCGGTATTTTTGGTGGTGACGGTACATCGCGACCTCTTCCTCGAACATCAGGTCCACTTTTGTAACTTCTATAGATTGTATCCATCAATACATTTGGTGGTGGCGGTACATCGTGACCTCTTCCTCGGTCGCTAGGTCCACTTTTATAGCTTCCATAGATTGTATCCATCGATACTTTTGGTGGTGGTGGTACATCATGACCTTTTCCTCGATCACTAGGTCCACTTTTGTAACTTCCATAGATAGTATCCATCAATACTTTTGGTGGTGGCGGTACATCGTGACCTCTTCCTCGGTCGCTAGGTCCACTTTTATAGCTTCTATAGATTGTATCCATCGGTACTTTTGGTGGTGGTGGTACATCGTGACCTTTTCCTCGATCACTAGGTCCACTTTTATAGCTTCCATAAATTGTATCCATCAGTACTTCTGGTGGTGAAGTCAGTTCTCTTACATGGGCATAAGATTCAAGACACATAAAACAAATGAGAAATATGAAAAATGTTTCCCGTGCCAATCGAGCCATTTCGATGGAGGCAACGAGAGTAGGAAAATAAATATTTTTGTTAATATGAAAATGAGAGAAGGGTAGTACAATGTTAAGATGATACAACTAACACAATGTGTGTGTATATATATGTGTGTGTTTATCATACTTTTAGGTATCTCATCAATATAATATTAATTATTTTAAATGTTATTTAATTTCAAAAAAAAATATTTTGAATTTTGATTCATATATTATAAACATAGAATTACATTCCTAAATATATTATAGTGTATTAATTAGTTACATTTGTTTATAAGAAATACAATGATAAATGATAAATATTAATAATCTTAATAAAAATAAAGAATTAAGAATGCAATCTATTATAATAATACAATCAAGTAGCTATTATGTGTGTTACATGCACAATTAAGCAAATATAAGAAATGTTATGGAGGTAAATCATGAAGATATGAAGTCTATATATCAAATGGAAGAAAAGTAATAACTATACATGATTTTTATCAAAATACTAAAATGTTGATAAAATGTTATCAAAACTCTCTACTTAGAGCATGTGCATTGGAGGTTTCTCAACAAAATTCTCATTATTTATATTATAAAAAGTAATAAAAAGGATGAGAGATAATAAGATAAGTTTCTCAAGGTTTTTCATTTGTGTTTGTTTATAGTTGGACAAAAAATTTTAATTATCATTTTAAATATAACTAAATAACTAAAATGATCAAAATCTTATTATATAAAGTTGGATTTTCAAAGTTAGCCATTTACAAGATCATGACACGTATCAAGTATACTAATGAAATGTTGACACGTGTCAAACAATTATTACTTTTCAAAAAAAAACTAATTAAGAAAATAACATTAAATGTACGTAAAATTTACATGTTTATATCTTAAAAAAATCCTAAATCAAAAAAGAAAATTAACAAAACTAATCTATTTTCTATTGTACGCTAACTATATTATAGATTTATCTTAATTAGATTTTGACATATATAAAAAAATAACACATTAAGCATGTATATTATTATTATTAATCAATAAATAGTGAACAATAAATTTTAAAAGAAAAACATAAGTTAAGTTAAAAGAATTATTATTTTTGAAACGTAATAGGACACCTAATTAAAAAAATAACATTATATCTACATAAAAATTATGTTTGTCAAGTGACCTTTATTGCAATGACCATTGGTAAATCCAACTGTAGAAAACACCATCATACCAAAGATCGAGTCTCGCTCTCTACGAATGTAACGATTTGGTTACCGGCCTGTTGTGACCCAAATAGTGACATAATAAATTAAATGTTTATATCGAAAGCTTTGATCTTTGATTATTTTTTCCTCAATGGAAGTTATCGGATGCAATGAAATGGAATCGAAATATATAAATCACGCTAATTTAATCGAGGATGGAGACACTGATGGAGGTTCTAAAAGTGATTCTACAATTAGTAGCATTATAAGTTTGGAAAATTAGTCGGTGATTGATCTTTCTGGTCAAAATTTAGAGTTTTCTCTTCCGAATAATGTCGATGATTCTGGTACTAAAACAATAGATGCTTGATCGAGTAATTGAGAAGCGATTTTCAAATTTGGAAAGTTGGAATAGTAAACCGTTTTAAAATTGGTTTCGAACCGGATTTATGTTGTTTTATATCGGATTTGGTTCGTAAATTGTTTAAACCCAGATATATGGAGAAATATATGAGAACTTTTGATTTAGATAGAAATAGTTGATAATTTACTCTTCGAGGTCATAGTTTTAAGTTGTTATGGTACAATGCGATACTTCCGAGGAGCAAATAGATCGTCGATCCTTAACGTGATTATGAACGTGATTATGACATATGTCATGTTTTGGATTGTTTATAAAGTTTCTATTTTGTATATTTGAATTATCTAAAACTGATATATACCATCGTAATTATAATTTTCAAATTTTTCTTTTTATATGTTTATTATGTTATATTAACTGTTTCTCAAATTTTTAACTTTTATTAGGTTGACCATAAAATCATTAAAATATAGTAGATAATTTTCACAAGTTGTTCATCCAAAATATATTTAGAGTAAAAAAAATTCATGATTAAAGAAATTATGTTACAAAACAATTTTAGTAATTATAAGAACTATAATTATGTTAAAATGAAAGTAAAACAACATAAATTGTTTAATTTGTTCAGAAGATATTTTATTGGTGGTGATAAATAGCATATTTTAACAATACAATCATTTTGGGTGTAAGAACACATAGAATAAAATTGTACATGCTTACTAATTACATGTTGCTTTGATGAACTCTTTGCATATAAAATATTTTGTGAATAAGTTGTGTAACGTTTTTAAAATTTGACAATACTAATATTCATAATGATGAGTATTTGGCAAAAAATTTAGTGGGAGATAAATAAGTGTATTGAAGGTAAATACAAATATGATTGTTTCTCTAACTAAAATTATTTATATCTTAATTCAGAAAATAAAATTTCTTTTTATATTTTTAAAAATTTGTTTAAGTTTTATAATTTATTTTCTTCAAAAATTTTAAAGCCAGCACATTGCGAACCCTTATCTAGTATTATATATGAGAAAGTGAGTGTTTTCACCAATCCTCATGGTCTTAGGGCCTGACTGGTTCTCCCGCTACCTCCCGCAAACGCTGCGTTTGCGGGTGGTAGCGGTTTCTAGCGATTGGTGCCAATCACACAAACCGTTTCCAATCGCTCCCAACTGCTCCCAACCACTGAATTTCAAAAGCTGCTTCCCGCAAGCGTTTGCGGTTGCGGTTGGAATTTTTTTTTTCGTAACAAAAAACAAATCAAAAATACTACAAAATATTTTTCTTATATCTTCAACCTAACTATTGTACCCATTAAAGATGAGAGAAAATGAAGTACAAATACGATTGACGAGATTAGAAAATAAACAATTACAAAAAATAAGATTCCAATTAACAAAAAATCAGAAAACATGATGTAAAACTATTGACACATCACAAATACGTTCAAAAAAATATAAATAAATAAAACATTTCATCAGAAGTTTAAGAAAATCAGATTATTTGTGAATATATTAAAAAAATCACCAATCAATAGTCAACTTTTTCATAATTAATTTACCTTGGCCTTGTAATTCAATGTGAGGAACTGATTGAGTGTGTGAGATTTAGCAGTGAATACCTATAATCTAAAGCATATGTTTTGTTATACATTACTTGATTAAATTTTAGGTGAAAAGCCAAATGTATAAAGTAATAAGTATTTCAATATGAATTTTGTTGGTTTTTTGAATAATTATTTTAGTATTTTTAATTATAAATCAAATTTAATAAAGTTTTTGGTGTTTTAAAATATTTATATAATTATATATTACATTTATTATGTTTTAACCGCTAATGCAACCGTTGGTCAACCAGTCGTAAAACTCCCACAAACGTACCCATTTTAAAACGTTAAACCAATCATTCAAAACGTTTAATAACGTTTGAAACAATAATCACCTGCTTGTGCGATCTCCTGCAACGGCGACAGCAAAGGCTTTGAACCGGTCATGCCCTAGTCTCTCTATGCAAAACTTGGATAGTTTAATTAAAGGAGCGACTCGACTTGATGGGCCTTAACAGCCCAATAAACTGGGCTCATATACTTGGGTTCCTCGGACATGTTGTTCTGTGTACTCCAAGAGTCCAGATTGGACGGCCAGCTGTGCGCACTGGGGGGGGGGTTTATGTCATGTGGGACCCACGTGTGTACTCTGTTGTCCGCAAATCATTCTGTTGTTCGGTCTTCTATCAATCATTTCGTTGATGCCAATTCGCAAGCAGCTTAGCTAAATAAGTTCCCTTCCGGTATCATCTCCAATGTCGGCGGGTTTCTCCGTCGCATGACCATCCGTTAGATTCTTTGTTTCTCTTGTTCCTTCTGTAACTCGTGAAAGCTCTCGACGTTGGATGAGTTTTGTCTACTGATTGTATTTTAGGTACGCTTTTCTATTCGATTCGATTCCTCTCTTCTAAGTTAGATTTATAGAATTTTTGATCAGATGAGATTTGTTGAATTTGGGTCTTCTCGTCGTAGTTCGTTGATGAAGTTTATATATATTTGTTTTTCTGAGCTAAATCTAGTTACTTTAGAGATCTTAACGGAGTGGTTATGGATTTAGGAATGAATGACTCAGTCCCTGAATCTGTAGAGGAAGACAATGGTAACTCAGTACTTGCTGATCATACTGCAAATGGAAGTGTTGGATCACCACCTCAACGATCGAACAGCGTTGATAGTTCTATCAGGGTTGAGTCTCCGGGTGGATCGGCGACGAGGAAAGGTTTCGGTTTGAAGAAATGGAGAAGGATCAAAAGAGATGGTCCTGTAAAGGACGATGACGCTGCTCCTGTTGATGATGGTAGTAGTAGTAAGTTGCTGAAGCGTAATTTGACTGGTTTTGTGAATCCTCCTTCTAAACATGTGGACTTGTCTTCAGTTGAAGCAAGGCAGAGTAGTGAAGGCTCTGTTGGTTCTGTTAATATGGTGCATCATCATCCAGGTGTAGTCAACGGGTTTAGTCCTCCTGATCCAGGTTGTATCTTTACTGTTGGCCAAGCGTCTGAGAAAAGCGAAGAGCATAGCGGTAATGCAATAGGAGGGAAGGTTGTTTCAGGTAGCCAAGGGAAAATATGGAGTGGTGATACCGTGAAGAAGGCTAGTGAAGAGCGGGTAGATATTGAGAAGGAGAAGCCTTGTTCCAGCATGGATTCTGACTTGAGAAGTAGTGATTTTGTGTTTTCGAGTGGTGCGGTTTCTGTTGCTAACTATGGAGAGAAAGATGAGAGATTTCATATTGGCGGATTTAGCAAAGAAGGTCAAGTTAGGGAGGAAGTTGAAACGTATAGCCGAAGAGAGAATGGGTATAAAGAAGAAGATGGAGATGAGAGTAAGGAAAACAACAATCATTGGACAGACAAGGATCCGTTTGCAGATTCTATCAAAAGTTTTGCAGTTCTGCAGGAAGCTCTTTGGAAAGGTTCCATGCACACACAAATCTTGATTTCAATAATCATGTCTGAAAGATATTCACATCTTTATGTTGTTCTCAATGTTTATATATGATATTTCTAAACTAACACTATGCAATTGAACCGTGTGCAGAGGTTCAAACTTTTCAGGAGCTGGGTAAGGAACCTATACCATTACAGTCGAACATAGATGAACTGAGCTCATCAGACCAGCCAAGAAATGAAAATTGTAGAGAAGATAACTCAATATCCTCAGGACCAAAGGCATTGATCTTGAAGGAGAAGGTAAAACATCTGGAACACAAACTCGAGGAAGCAAGAAGTGCTCTCGAGGAAAAAGAAGGCAGGATCCAAGAACTCGAAAACTCGAAGATGGAATCTGAACTCGAAGACATTCTCCAGAGAAAGATCGAAGCCGAAATCGAGCATTTGATGCTCACAAGATCTCTGAGCTCACTACAATTACCACAAGAACCTAAGAAGTTACATTCTTTGACAGAAGATCCTCCTGAATCAAACCGTGAAGTCATCTTAGGTAAAACATGTAAGCTCGGTATCTATATTTTGACACAATTGATCTTGCTTGTCTCCATGCTTTGGTTTCTCGTCCTTCAATTCTCTCCTGCTTCACAGTTAGTTATACCAACTTGAAAAGATTTGGTTTTGTTGTTGTGGAATTATCAAACGTTTTTGTTTCTACAGATTTTTCATTTATTGTAATACTGTAATAATAAAAATGTCTCTTTACCACATTGTCGGAACAGTTAGACTAGTTACGATTATAAAATTTGTCCCAATCGGACCGGATACTGAATTGGATCACCGGTTTAATCGGTTTCAACCAGCTTAATAACTCAATTCCAGTTTACAATCCGACCGGTCCGGTCTTGTTTTTTTTAAAATTAGGCCCATTAACCCGGGGAAGATGCTTTTGTTTAAGGGGCTCGGCTCTCACTCTCACAGTTAAACCTAATCAAAAGAGTAACTAAGACTAATTAGCCGAAAAAAGGAAGTAAATAAATTGGTTTGACTAAAAAAGAATAAAACAATTTCCCTATATGATGATTTAGGGAAAAATCTCTTAAGATAAAAAATCACTAAAATTTGTGTGGTGAATTTGGTTAAAACGTTATCCTGTTTCTCAATATAAAAATATGTAAGTGAGGATTAATAATAATCAGAAAAATAAAAATCTTAAATACGGTCTCGCCTCAAGTGCTCTTTACCTCTCTTTACCAAGACGGCCAAAAAGATAAATGTCGACTGATATTTCACCACCCTACTCTCAAACTCACGTGGAGCCCGTTAATGGTTATCCTTCTGATAACAAGAGATGCGACGATTCCTCTGCTCCTGCCAAATACGATGATCTTGTTCGTAACTCTGCTCTTTTCTGGGAAAAGCTCCGAGCTTTGCTCGGTTTAACCACCAAGACTTTGAAGTGAGTTCTCGTTTTGTGTGTGTTTTTGGGTTTTGTGAGACTGTCGCGTTCAGTTCAAGATTGTTTTAAATTTGTTTTCGTTTTTGGGTATTCTATTATTTGTCTCGTCGTGTCGATTGAAATTGAATTGTGTTTCTTTGTTGTTCTGTGGTTGTAGGATTTATTAGAAGATATATGCAATTATGGTTTGTATTTTACTCTTTAGGATTCATTAGGGTTATAGATTTAAGGGCTGAGTTGTTGATATTTTGCTTGGTAAGATTAAAGCAAAAAGCATTAGATTTTGTGTTTAGTGCAATGATGGTAAATGTCAATTAGGGTTTTACGGAATCTGGATTGGTGAAGTTTGTGTTTCGTTAATGCAGTGAGTGTGTCGTGTCATATGTATCGCCTGTTGAATTAGGTTTTATATCAAACTGGATTTGGTATTTACTAATCACGATATTGTAATTATGATCTATGAACGAGTTTAGGCTTTATGTGTTGATTTATCTTTGGTTTCCATTAACTGAAAGATTGGTGATATGTTATCTGTCTGTGTAAAAGGGTTCCTACTGTGGGAGGAAACACTCTTGATCTCCATCGGCTTTTCATCGAGGTGACATCTCGAGGTGGCATTGAAAGGGTAGGAGGAGTTCCTGTTGCCATTAATCCATACGGTTTGGAGATTATTTTTGTTTTTGTTGAGAATTGAAATGTTTTTTTTTTGTTTTTTTTTGTGTTACTCTAGGTGATTAAGGATAGGAAATGGAAAGAAGTGATTGGTGCATTCAGTTTTCCAACGACGATAACAAGTGCATCGTTTGTCTTGAGGAAGTATTATCTCAAGTTTCTCTTTCAGCTGGAACATGTGTATTACCTTGAAAACCCAGTCTCTTCAATCCAGTCAACAGGTCTATTTCAACACTAAAAAAAGTTCTTATCGTTGTCTTGCCTTTTCTTCCATTTATATGTGACATGCTGCGATAACCCTAAATTCTTATTCTTTGCCAGATGAAGCAATGAAGAACCTTGCCAGTGACTCTCCAAACCCTGAGGAAGGTATAAGAAACGTTTCTCTAACTCTGTGGCTTTTGTTTTCTTCCCTCCATATCCCTGTCCAATGCATCAGCTTGTAGAATGTTGTATTTAGTAGTCTCCCCATTGAATAGAGTTCACGACAGCTTCTTTGTAAACAAGTCATAGTCTGATATGCTGTTAATTCCATATTCGGGTTCATTAGTTTTCTCACGGTTTAATTCATCCTGAGTTAACGTGTCACAAATATGGCGTAATAGCCAAGCTCTCTCAGGTTCATTCCTTTTTAGTTTTATCAGCTTCTAACCCATTCTTGGTGAATATAAGCCGCAAATTAAATACACTGTCTCTCCTTTGATTTCATTCCTTATCTGTGTAAGATTACCGCATAGATTCGCCACATCTGTCTAAGTTAAATTTTGACGTATGTTATGGGATGTGCAGGTATTGATGAACCACAAGTTAGGTATGAGGTTCATGGATGCATTGACGGGAAGTTTGATAACGGCTATCTGGTGACGATGAAAATTGGTACCCAAGAGCTGAAAGGTGTGCTTTACCACATGTCTCAAACGCCAAGGCAGCCCCAACAAACCATGGAAGCACCTTCAGCCACTGTACCATCATCACAACGCCGGCACAGGAAGAAAGCAAAGTTGGCTGTAGTCGACTCTCAGAAGCCCAAGTGCCACAGGAGTGGCTACAACTTCTTCTTTGCTGAGCAGTACGCTAGGCTGAAACCTGAGTACCAAGGACAAGAACGAACCATCACCAAGAAAATAGGACACATGTGGAGCAATCTCACTGAATCTGAGAAACAGGTATCCGATCGAATCATCATTAAATCAAATACATATTTTGTTATTATTATTAAAACCAGTGTTTTGATCGCAAGTCTGATCGCCGTTACAGGTTTATCAAGACAAAGGAGTGAAGGATGTGGAGAGATACAGAAGCGAGATGTTGGAATACAAATCTGCACATGACTCAGGAGCTGCTGCTGCCTCTACAGGGGCTCAGTAGTGTCTCTACCTTTTGTTGTCACCTGTGTTTGTTGTAACATTATCCTTTTTTCTTCAGAGAACTTGTTTAATTTTACCTTGAATGTTATGTTTTTGATCATCTGCAGAATTTGCCATGTTTATGGTTATAGGGTTTAGTGAAGAGGTTACTAACTGCAGACTTGTGTCTTTCTGTCGTTGTTTTAGTAAGTGCCATTTTGTAGTGTTGCCGGCATAGCCATATATATTAATATATCCAGGGAGACCAAGTTCTATGTTTTGCCTTTTGACATAAAACTCGACTCAATATTTATATTCTCATGTTTATGTATGGACATTTTAAGAAAGACAAAACATTTATTTCATAACCGACCCGATACTATAATACACAAACAGTTACCAATTAAAATCAGCCAAAGAAGTTGGGATCGTAACCATTGCTAGAAGTAGCTAAGATGTAGTAAGCGACGATGTGTCCGATTGATCCCCAACTGAGAACATCCACAATGTTGAATCCAACTGGATCGTTCGATTTCAGCAGACTCACGTATTCTTTAGCTCGATCATCTCCGGCTTCATAGTGAGTTTTCCCGTTCTGCTCAGGGCAACCCCTATTTCGCCAAGTTTTGCTTTGGAAGTTTGAAGAAGACGAAGCGGCCTAGGAAGAGTGAGTCCTGTGCTGAGGCTGATCACGACGGAGAGGGATTGAGTGATATTCGTAAGCAGCAGAAATGTAATGAAACAAAGATTAAATGTAGTCGAATTCTAACGAACAGGGATTATTATTATTATTATAGTTTAATTAAGCATCTCCATATTCTAAACTCAGAACATGATTCAAACACTCGAGATCCTACAACAACCACAAATACAAGGAACAAAAACAAAAGACTCACAAGCCACCAAACAGAACAGCAATGATCCTTGTATCCCAAACTGACTTTGAACATGGTGAATCCAGCTGCAGCACCACCATCAAGTCCTAATCCAGACTGTGCCACCACTGAACCATCCCTTTTTGTACACATCTTTGAAACCAAGCTTGAATAAGGAAGCAACACACCAGCCGGAAAAATGTAACAAAAGACACTACCTACTAGCATTTGCACAACACATCATTTACACCTTCAAGAGATCCATGATGTTGTTTGTCTTCACTGGTTGCTGTATGAGCTCTCTTTTATTCCTTGGAGAGGGTTGTGTATACTTCTTTTTGTGCTTAAAGAAACGAATCAAGGTAGGAATAGTTCCTGCGCCGACCAAACTCAAGGAGGCTACCATAAGTGCGGTCCCATACCCCAATAAAGAGCGCCTCTGTGTCAGGGCTGAAAGATATTCCAGAGATCTCCCCAAAGAAGTCGATTTCCTGCTCTGTTTCATACCCGTTTGAGACATCATAGACATGTACGAAATCAGCAGGTTCAGCCATGGCCATGTATTTTCCATCAGATGTGTAGCGGATTGACCGGATTGCTCCCAGGTTACCCTTCAAGACAGCAACGGATTGAGATAGATTACGGATGTCCCAGACACGGCAAGTCTTGTCCTGGTTTCCCGTTGAGAAAGTGACTCCGTCTGGATGCCATGCCGAGGCAAAGGAAAAGTCCACATGCCCTGATAGTGTTTCCAACGTCTGCAGAGGAAATTCCCAAGATTTGACATTATAATGCATATGCATGGTGACAAGCCATTTTCATACGCTTATATCCAGGACCACAAATATGTACCTTTCCTGTGTTGGGATCTACTATAAGGCACTCTGGGTTGTCTCCAACAATAGCCAGTAATTTACCGTTAGGACTCAAAGATGCGTGCTGTACCAACAAATTGAAAACAAAAGAATACCATTTTTGTTAAATGATTCGAAACACATATACATTTATCACTTGGATTTGGTTAATTGGATAATAAATGGGGTTATAAAAGCCTAACTGTAACTCATGCTATTTGCCGCAAGTCTAAGTGATCACGAGTTATGCTAAATCCAAAGCAAAACCGAGAAAGAAGCAAGGACTTTACATTCACAGGCCAAGGAAAACGAAAATGCTTAACAAGCTGGTATCTCTCCATGTCGAAGTCTCTAACACCACAGTCATTATTTGAGGCAGTAAAATGAAGTGCACCACTGCCATCAGAAAACAAAAACTAAGTTAGATAGAAGCAGAACTTTCTGTGTATCCTTTCAGCAAAAGACAAGCACAAACCTGGGTTTGTTGTAGATCTCAATAGCGTTGGTTATAGCATTATCATCGTAAGTCGTACGAGAGCAAAAGCTGACACCCGGTCTATCAAGATGCTGAACCAATATGGAAACAGACGAGGCTTATTAATGAGAATGCACGTTGCTAATGTGATAAAAATCGCTAATAAATAAAATCTAGACTTACCTTGCAAATAAGTTCTCCTTGAAACCCACCAGCAACTAGAAAGTCATCTTTTACTGCAAGTGTACTCACTTGAGTCTGCGTAAATCCTTCCAGCAAACTTCCAGGATGTTTCTAAATGCAGCAAAAAAAAAAGTTCAGGACCGAATATAGTTACATTATAGTAGAACTTTCTACATTCTGGCAAAAACTAACCTCGGACGGTGCAACATGACCACGAACATTGAGAACTTCATGCTTTCCAGACGTTAGAGAAGAATAATGTGTAACCAGGAAATTCGACATAAGATAAACGTCGTGCTTAGAAGTTGCCCATACCAGATTCCTCAACTATGACACAGTAAAGATTTTTGATCAGACAGAGAGTTTAAGTAGTAGACAAATGTTATGTCCTCAACCATGCCAAAGACGAAATATAAATCAAAATCACAAAGAAAAATACTATCAACTAGTTCAAATTAGCAAACTCTCAAACAAATAAAAAAAAAAAACCTGGAAATGAAGTATAGTAGATTTAATAGATCTTGAATTCCTCCAGAAGTCATAAAAGAGTCCCCCTTTCTGTGTGACCTTGCAAACCTGAATCCATACGATCAAATAATGTCAATAAGTAAATGCGCCCACCTGAACACTAACAACAATGGAGGATCAGAGAATATAAACCCGTACCTTTTCAGAGGATTCCCCAGAGTTAGGGACATTTTCATAATTCTTATACTGCTCTAATCTAGTTTGTCTGTATTTCTCTCTAGAAATACTAAGCCTGTCCCAAGGAATCCCCTGGATATCTTTCCCTTTCCGAGCTTGCTCCGCCGAGGTATCAGCAAGTTTAGTATTCTGAAACCAAATAACACCAAAATTTACAACATATATAGGTAACTAACTGAATAAGAAATTATTAATAAAGTAGCATAGCAAAACGAAACAGATAAAGCCAAGGCCAAAGCCATTATCAGGGGATATATATACTTACAGACTCAACTTCATCAACATCAGAATCTGAGGCAGCAAGATCATCGCCACGAAACTCCTCATCCATATCATCTTCAACATCTTCCATCTCATCATCTACGTCTTCCATGTACTCAGCATCATCATCTCCTTGATAATTGGACATTTTATTGTTTTGGTAATTCCTTAAATTATAGGCACCTTGCATAAAACAAACACACAACCATATTACTAAAAATCCACCATATTAAGAAACACTAAAATTCCTTACTCAAAAACAGCTTAAGAGTTAAATAATACACATTAACAAAAAAAAAAAAAAAAACAAAAAGAACAAAAACATTAAAACATGCAACTCTCACTAGGCTAATTCTAATTCATAAGACTAGATATACATAATTGAGGACAAAAAAAGGAGTTAAACATATATATAAACCAAAGCGGACGAAATTGGAAAAAAAGAAAGAAAAGAGGAGAAAACTGCAATTAATTCAGAAACCCAAACAATCACAACATCAAAATTAGGCAGTGACGAAAAGGGACTACAAATAATATAGATCAAAAGATGGAGGGGGACAAACCCTAGGATTTTAGTAGGAATCAGAACGAAAATGAAATTTCTGTTTTCGATCCAGATGCGAGAAATTTCAGCAATATAATCCTGAGATATAGTGATAATTTTCAATTTGGAGGTCATGTGAAAAAACAATATATCTGAAGAGGTAGAGCGACGGGATCGGCCGCCAGAGAACGAACAGAAAAGAAAAAGAAAAAAAAAAGTGAAAACGGGAAGACAGAGAGAGAGATAGGAACAGCAACAAATTTTATCTTTTCCCCTTTCACAGAAGAAGAAGAAGAACCAATTAAACAAAACTGACATATGAGTGGGAAAGAGACGGTCCGTTTTTTTTTCTTTCTTTTTTTTCCTTTACTAGATTTGATTAATTTCTTTTTTTTTATTGTATAATATCTACATGATTGTTTGGCATTAATTAAACCATATCTAGCTACAAAATTCTATATACTGACTGTATATGCCATTTATTTTAGACATATTCACCCCTGAGATACAAGAAAAGATGAAAGTTTTTTGGTTTAGTGTATATGAGGACAGATTTGTCTTTCTTCTCTTCTATAAGAGATTTTTTGTTTAACATTATCTTGGGAACTAGGTCAGGGCATAAAAATCGTATCTAAATACCCAACTCGGAACCTGACCCAAAAACCGGGTTAGAATTGGATACAGGTTTGCCTATAAAATTTTATTGGGTTCTATTTTCTAATACATGTGGGTTTGGATTAGGGTCGGGTAATACCCGGTACCCATTTGGGTAACCATAAAACCCGAACATATAAGTATATTTATAATATTTATCATTAATATAATGCAATTACCCAAAAATTATGATTATAGTTTTGAATATTTCATTTATTTTTATATCTAAATATCAAAAATAATCAAAATATCAAAAATATTTTTGTCACATAAGTCAAAATTAAACAAAATTTATTTAAATTTAATTAATTTTAATTATATTTTTTCGGGTATCCGGTAGTTCGGGTACTAATCGGGTTCTAAAATTTGTAACCCAAACCGACCCGATCCCAATAATACCCAAACCGAACCGAACCCATATATCTAAAAATACCCAATGATTTTTATTTTTCTAAACCTGTTTACCCGAACCCGAATGGATAATACATGAACCCGAACGGGTTACCCGAATGTCGAGCCCTATAAATGGGAACACAGACACTACTTTAATTATATCAAAAAAAATATCATGACGTCGTGTTTTATGGTCCCATCCAAAAAATCCGATATTTTTTACACTTGACATTTTAAGTGAACTGATGATTTAAAAATCTACTTGACATTTTAAGTGATTTGTGTAAAATTTACGAATTCTATGTTATTTAATCATGGATTTTAAAAAGTCTATTAAAATCTACTGTTATTGAACTGATGATTTAAAAATCTACTTTAAAATCCATTGTTATTGAACTGATGATTTAAAAATCTACTTGAAAATCCACTGTTATTCAAAACAGTTTTGTGGATTAGGATTTTAATAATTTTTAGGATTCTGAAGGATTTGTTTAGTTAAAAATACAGAAATCCAAATCTCATGGTTTTAGGTGGATTTTGAAAAAAATTTACAGAAAATCATATGAATTTCCCTAAAATCTATCAAAATTCTAAATTTCCTAATTCCCGTCAAATTCTCCAAAATCATGGTTTGAATACGCCCCCAAAGACTCCAAATTCTGAGGCACAAAATTCTATCTCTATAATGATATGAATACTACTAGATTGTTTTTTATTCAGATGTAACTTCGAGAAAATTAACTTACAATTAATAAGAATGTTTAGTTTGGCTGTCAATCATAAAAGTATGTATTTTACATAATCTTAGATGAGAAAACTACCGATCTTAAGCGAGAATCAACCCTTTCACTATTGTATACCATCATCAAGTGGATCGTTCATATATATATTTTCCCAACTGTAGCATAAAACTAACATGTGTTTGGAATGTTTCCTCTCTGTATTGAGACAAATGGTATATGAAATCTTGAAGATATTAATGAAGATGCTTCTATATATATATATATATATATATATATGAAGATGCTTAATCTTGAAGATATTAATGTTTGGAATATTAATGAAGATGCTTCTATATATATATATATATATATGAATATTACTCGGTTTTGCATATTAGGAAACTAGGTTAATTATAGGTTCTCAGATCACTCTATATCATATGGGCATGCTATATTTTGAGTTTTGAGAACTCTTCACCATCTAACAAAAAAAGATTTTAATTTCTGCACAAATAGACATTAGCATTTAAGAGGACTATGCACCATCTAACGCTGCTTCATTACCCTAACCTTGTGTTTTAAGATTCAACAAAATGCACAAGACAATATTGTTCATGAATATGAGACTCCGATCCTGAGATACATCATATACAAAAGAACAATGCTTCATTTATCATCTTCGTTTTGTCGAGATTTTTTTAAAAAATGGTTTCCCTGAGATAGTAGGTTTGTTCTTTCGCATAACCGTGTAACTTTCTCTAGCTCATAAAGGCATGAATGAATCACTACATGCTCTATATCATTGTAAGCTTTGTACGAGTTAGTAGTAAGTGGGCTATTCACATTTTGTTTTGGATTTGTAGGAAAGTCCACTCTAATAAAACTATATACCGTATGCTTTTCTTTCCTGCAAACGAGTCATGTGTTTTATTTGCTAGATGTGAAGCATATAAAAAAAACAATCATTTGATATTTTCCGTAAGTACAAGTTATTAATAAAAAACCATACAATTTACTAAATGGCAAAAAAAAAAACAAAAAATCTTCGTAATTGCTGAATAAAAATTCTGGTTTGTTGTTTGGGCCTTTAACAATTATTGGTATGGGTCATATAAATAGGCCTTTAAGTCTTCATTCCAGTCACACAAAAGAACGACCTGTTGCACTCAAAAAGGAAAAAAAATTCGCCGTTGCCAGGGATCGAACCCGGGTCACCCGCGTGACAGGCGGGAATACTTACCACTATACTACAACGACTTAGTTGCTATCCAAAACTAAAAGTTTTATAAGTATAAAATCTTCAAAAAATAAGGTACAAAAAAAAGTTAAAATCGCCGTTGCCGGGGATCGAACCCGGGTCACCCGCGTGACAGGCGGGAATACTTACCACTATACTACAACGACCTTGTTGTTTGCTTACTTCCCTTAAACTAATCTAGAATTCAATACCAATACAAATTAAACTTCAATCGGGAGTATCTTAGTAATAATTTATCATTTAATAACTTTTTAGTCAGTTATTTAGAACGTGGAATCTTATCAGTTATCACAGCCCTGACCTAACAAAAAAGAAAAAAAAAACTGCAATGTGAATGTCGTCATCATACATGCAATGTATAAAATTTCGATGAACAATAATAGCTGCATATAATTCCACCTGTTGACAACAAAATATCCATCTATGCGTATGTGTCACCATAGCACGGTCAGAATTTAATTCACAATTTATTGGCCGGAGAGAAATTACTTGTGTGGACACTGGACAGTAATGCGTTCCAGCTTAGAGAATAAAATTATAGCTAAAACTTACGGGGCTAACTTAAAATAATATTAGTCGGTTTCGGTAAATTGGTGGGTAATACATACCTGCTGCAGCACCTGTTGCCGGTAGCCAGTCAACGGTAAAGTCAATACGATAATTAATTAATTTGTTTCACCAAGCTGTATTTCATTTGCTATTATATTGTGTGTGTTGTGTTGTGTTCATTGTCCTTTTCCTTGGATATGATTTTTCTTGCTTGGAAAGAAAACAAGAGAAGAAAAAAACTGAGAAAAGCAAACGCAGCTATAAATTCAGAGTCCGAGAGAGAAGAGAACTGCATCAGATCAAATCTGCAGAGAAAAATTGAAGACGGGAGAGACTGAGAAGAAGAGATGCATCTGTACAATGAATGGTTACCGCCGCCTGTAGCGGAGGAGACGAAGAAGGAGAAAGAGTCCTTCGCTCGTGTCGTGCGTAGCGTCAAAGAGTTGCACCGACCTGATGATCCTGAGTCTGTTTACGCCACTCTTAAATGGATCTCCGTTATTGAACTGTGAGTCCTCGATTTCGCGGTTTGATTGCAAAAAACCCTCGTTCAATTTTCTTTTTTAATTTCGTTCGAATTGCTTGCTTCTTGTTGCGATTTGAAGATGTAGATGATGAATTTAAGAGACGATTAGCTCAGTTTACAATCGAGTCAGTATATCGAAATTTATTTGCTGGGGTTTAGGTGTTCGCAATACACGACTAAGACTGAGTTAAATGAACAGTGTGTTAGGTGTTCCGGTTAATTTCTGGTTATCTCTATGTAGCTGGGATTGATTGTGTAGTAACTTGCATCATGATGTTTCACTTTGTAAGTTGGGCATACTTGGTTCTTATGATGCTGTACTTTGCTATTGTCTGATGGCGTTTTCTTAATACATTTTGCAGCTTTGTTAGAGCGAAAAGTGAATTGTCCGTGGAAGATGTTACTGACCTCGTGGAAATTGGCTTACAAATTTTTCATTCATCTGAGAATAAGTTGTATGCACAGGTTCGAAGGCTAATACCAGAATAAACTCAACAGTTACCTACCCGTTTCCTCATATACCTTTTACTTTTTTCCACTATATTATGCTTACCGTTTGAGTGATTGTTTCTGGTACAATAGGTTAGATGGGGTAATGTTTTAGTCAGACTGATCAACAAGTATCGTAAGAAGCTGTCTTTGAAAGTTCCGTGGAGGCCCTTGTATGATACCTTGATTCATGCACATTTCAGCAGGTTTGTCCTCTTTGATTTTCTGGCAGGCATAGTTTATGGGTCCTTTTTTCCTAGATACTCATGAAGGGAATTAATTTTCTATCTCCGTTTTTGATGTCTTGGTTTTGTTTCATCTTTAATGTTTTCAAATTTGTATCATCTGTAGGAGCCCGGGTCCTGAAGGTTGGAGATTGAGACAACGACACTTTACGGCTGTTACTTCTCTCATTCGTTCCTGTAGGAGATTTTTTCCACAAGGGGCTGCATCGGAGATATGGTCCGAATTCATGTAAGTTGTTGGCATGGGATCTTTAAATTCATCATGGTAGTGTTATTACTTCTACAAATGCGTTAGTGTATCTAGTATTGTCAAAGAGCATTATTACGACACTATCATGATCCTGTCTGTTCTATCTTGCATTCCTATATGTGAAAGTTGGAACCACTCTGTTATATTGCTGCATTGGACAAAGAGTTGGGAGAAGGGGGGGAAAAGTACTGTAGGAATCATCGTGTTCATTATATGTGGATCTATTATGAGGTTACAAAACTTTTCACTATGGCCGTCATATTTCTCAGTAGTTCACTCCTGTATACCACGTCCCTATGTTAGCACGTCAGTCTCTGTGAATCAATGCGTAAAGCATCATATCAAAAACTTACTATTAGGATACCTCGTGCCTTCATTAGTAGGGGTAAATGATTAATTCAAGCTTTTCAGTAGAATCATTACAGATAATACGATATTTGAGTTAGACAATTTAAGACTATTGCTGAAATTAGAGTCTATTAGATGCTATAGTGTGCTCACCTTTTTCTTCTACTCACATTCAGGTCTCTTTTGGAGAACCCCTGGCATAATTCCTCGTTTGAGGGCTCTGGCTTCGTGGGATTGTTTCTTCCTACGAACCCCGAAAATCAGGATTTCTTCTCTGAGTAAGGACAAATTCTTGTTTTGGTAACCGGTGATATCTTTGGTTTTTTCACATTTTAACGAAGGAATTACTTTGTTTTTCTTCTTCTGACCTTGTAGAAAATGGATAAAAAACTGTCTAGAGCTCTGGGATTCCATACCAAATTGTCAATTTTGGAATAGTCAGTGGACTGCTGTGCTAGCTCGTGTGATAAAAAACTGCAGCTTTATCGACTGGGAGTCCTATTTTCCCATGCTTTTCAGTAGATTCTTGAATATGTTTGAGGTGCGTGAAGTTTTCCTGGTGTTGCTAGTGATTATTAAGTCTTTAGAATTCCAACCTAAAATGTCAAAAAATCTTGGCTTCTGTTTTATTTTGGAAACCATATACTTTTTCTCTCACGGAATGTCTGGACAACTGAACTGGAAAATAGAAAATTGATATGCTTGAAAGCAGCTGGGGATGTATAGTCGTATAGATGGCAAAATTTAAATGAGATTCAGATGCTTCTGTCCGGCCTCCTGTCATCTTCCAGATTCTGTATTACCTTTTCCTCCATACACCGGATTCTTATTTAATTCAGTTTTAGGTTCCTGTTGCAAATGGAAGTGGATCATATCCTTTTTCAGTTGATGTTCCCAGAAACACAAGATTCTTGTTCTCTAACAGGACTACTACTCCATCAAAATCAATTGCACAATCTATTGTAAGTTATTGTACATTTTGATTTTACTGCATTTCTCTGCTGTATCTGACTAATAGATCTTAATGGGATGAATTTTCTGGCTTCTGTTTCAGGTATACTTTCTGAAACCTGGAAGTTCGGCACATGAGCAGTTCAAGAAATTGGTCAACCTCTTAGAACAGTTTGTTGACTGAAACCTATAACGCTCTTTTGTTTATTTATTTCGTAAACTGCAAAGTTACAACTGTTCTACTTACTGTTTCTCTATTGTTTAAATGTAGATATTATCATCCGTCTAATGGTGGCCGTTGGACTTATTCCTTGGAACGGTTTTTGCTCCACCTGGTGATAGCATTCCAAAAGCGTTTACAGCGTGAGCAGCAGTAAGAATACAACAATATCACCATTTTTAATGCATATAATCATATTGGCAGTCTCTTGATTAGATCATAATCCTACAGGGATCCAGATAGTCTGTCAGCAGTCTGTTTAGGAAAGCCGGAGAGGATAGCTTTTGTCGACGTGGTGTTGAAGCTGATTGATCGTGGTCAATATAGCAAGAATGAACATCTTTCCGAGACAGTTGCTGCAGCGACATCCATGTTGTCTTATGTGGAGCCCTCTTTGGTCCTTCCTTTTGTGGCGTCTCGGTTCCATTTGGCTTTGGAAACGGTTTGTAGTTTGTGTTCGCTTCGTTATCTTACAGACTTTTGTGTCCTTATTTTACTATATCTATTTCTTGCAAAATGACAGTTCTCATCTATCAATTAACTTCGTAACAAATGTTTATGTATAGTCAGACAACTGCCACCCACCAGTTGAAAACTGCTATGATGTCCGTAGCATTTGCTGGCCGGTCAATCCTGCAGTCATCCATGTCAACTGCTGAAGCACAAGATCTTGGTGGTGATGTGGATGGTAGGATGTTCCTTGATCTTATAGGGATTTCTCTATCAAATGCATTGCTTGGTATGGATGCCAATGACCCCCCTAAAACCTTGGCAACTATGCAACTGATTGGCTCCATATTTTCCAATGTAAGCTCTTTAACCTTGAAATATTTCAAACATTCACTGTTCAAAATACTTGTTTCTTTAACCGATTTTATCCTTGCATGTTGCAGATGGCTGTATTGGACGATACTTCTGATGACTTATCACTCATGACTATGGCTACCTTCTCTGAGTGGCTGGATGAATTTTTGTGTCGTTTGATCGCTTTGTTACAGCATTTGGAACCCAGCAGTGTTATGTGAGTAATGTATTACAACCCTGCTTCATTATTGTGGTCTCTTCTTCTTTGTTATATAACATTTGATACTCCTCTCATCTATTATTAATTATGTTAAGATTTTCTGATGCTGTAGAAATGAAGGCCTAAGTTCATCGGCAACATCAGGAACGTTTTTAGTTGAGGATGGTCCTTATTACTATTGCATGCTTGAAATCCTACTTGGAAGACTATCTGGATCTCTATATAGCCAGGTTGGTTTGTCTCTGTTACTATAGAAACTCCTTATACTTTTCGGTGAAAGAGAAGTTTAAGTGCTTGTTTGCGTTAATCTCTAACAGGCCTTGAAAAAGATATCAAAGTTTGTTCAGACAAATATCCTTCCTGGTGCAATCGCCGAGGTTGGGCTGCTTTGTTGTGCCTGTGTTCATTCAAACCCCGAAGAAGCAGTTTCTCAAATTGTTGAACCAATGCTCCTTGCTGTTATATCTTCTTTGAAAGAAATCCCTGTCACTGGGTATGGAGGAAAAGGAAGTGCAGAGACCCTTGTTGTCAATAAGGTGCTACCAATAGTTTTTGTTTGAAGCTTCTGCATTCTCTTCAGTTTGCAAAGTAATTAATTTTTTTGGTTGCTTGTATCACCCCTTTTCAGAAAGACAAACAAACACTTTCTCCAGNACAACCCTGCTTCATTATTGTGGTCTCTTCTTCTTTGTTATATAACATTTGATACTCCTCTCATCTATTATTAATTATGTTAAGATTTTCTGATGCTGTAGAAATGAAGGCCTAAGTTCATCGGCAACATCAGGAACGTTTTTAGTTGAGGATGGTCCTTATTACTATTGCATGCTTGAAATCCTACTTGGAAGACTATCTGGATCTCTATATAGCCAGGTTGGTTTGTCTCTGTTACTATAGAAACTCCTTATACTTTTCGGTGAAAGAGAAGTTTAAGTGCTTGTTTGCGTTAATCTCTAACAGGCCTTGAAAAAGATATCAAAGTTTGTTCAGACAAATATCCTTCCTGGTGCAATCGCCGAGGTTGGGCTGCTTTGTTGTGCCTGTGTTCATTCAAACCCCGAAGAAGCAGTTTCTCAAATTGTTGAACCAATGCTCCTTGCTGTTATATCTTCTTTGAAAGAAATCCCTGTCACTGGGTATGGAGGAAAAGGAAGTGCAGAGACCCTTGTTGTCAATAAGGTGCTACCAATAGTTTTTGTTTGAAGCTTCTGCATTCTCTTCAGTTTGCAAAGTAATTAATTTTTTTTGTTGCTTGTATCACCCCTTTTCAGAAAGACAAACAAACACTTTCTCCAGCGCTTGAGGCAGCTATAGATTATCAGCTGAAAGTATTGTCAGTTGCCATCACTTATGGAGGCAGCTCACTTCTTCGGTACAAAGGTCATTTGATCGAAGCTATATCTTCCGCATTTAATTCCTCATCTTGGAAGGTATAAATTTTTCCTGAAATGATATTTATGGACTCAAATTTTTCTTTTGGTATACCATTTTTTAGTGATGTGTACGCTTGTCTTTTGTATACCATTTTTAGCATGTATGTTTATCTGGCTTGTTTGATAATGTGATGGTTGCCTTATGAAAGGTTAATGGAGCTGGGGATCATCTTCTTCGATCTCTCCTCGGAAGTTTGATTCTTTACTATCCTATTGACCAGTACAAGTGCGTAATATCTCAAGAATATTTAGCAATATCTTGGTGTGTTTTTTTTGTCTCGTTACTTAAAACAATAACTTTCTGCTCTTGTTAGATGTTTGTCTCGTCACCCAGATGCTCCTGCTTTGGAGGAATGGATCAGCACCAAAGCTTCCTCTAAGGATGAGCAGGTGGCACACTCCAGGTGGCATGTTCCCACCAAAGAGGAAACTCAGTGTGCCAATGAGCTCTTAGACCTCCATCTTCAGTCAGCATTAGATGATCTTTTGAGTATTTGCCAATCAAACATCCACTCTGATGCAGGTAATTTCGGTCATTAGTTTGTGTGTTTCAGTCTTACTTCAAGGATATATACATATTTATCAATCGTATACCAGTGTGGTTTGCATGTTTCATGTTAAAGCTAAAGGCTGACATTTCTATATTGCATGGGTGATATCACGCGCCGTATTCATACTTGTTTGCTCCAAATATTTTACATGTGCTTGCCTCATTGATGATATTTGTGGTGCAGGAGAAGAGAAAACACACCTTAAAGTGACTCTTTTGCGTATAGATTCGACATTGCAAGGTGTTTTGTCTTGCCTACCTGATTTCAGGCCATCACCTAGACATGATATGGATGAAGATCCGCCGTTCTTTATTGCTGGAGCATCAGGTTCATGTGTTGGCAGTGCTGAAATACGAGAAAAAACTGCTGAAACTATTCATGCAGCCTGCAAGTAATGTTTATTCAATAGCTGCTCTGCTTACTTCTCTTTAAAAAGCATATACTACTACTAAAAGTATATGTTTTTGATGGTTTTGTTATATGATGTTTGCAGATACTTGTTAGAGAAAAAGTCAGATGACAGCATCTTGCTGATATTAATAATCCGCATAATGGATGCTCTAGGAAACTATGGTACTGCAGAAAGCTTCTGGCTTGCTTTCTTTCTGTTGACTAGCCGCATGTTTTCTCTCCGTAACACTTGTCTTTTGAATGTTTGCAGGCAGTTTGGAGTATGATGAATGGTCAAATCACAGGCAGGCTTGGAAACTGGAATCTACTGCGATTGTAGAGCCTCCAGCGAACTTTATTACAGAGTTTCATTCTAAGGGCAAGAGAAGGTAATTCTCTCTTTTGTTTGAATTAAATACATACACGTCTTGATTTTAATTTCTTGCAAATCTTCTTGTCTTCCAGGCCTAGATGGGCACTCATTGACAAGGCGTACATGCACAACACATGGAGGTCATCACAATCGTCCTATCATCTGTTTCGTACAGATGCGAACTTCTCTCCACCGGAACCCTTGACACTTATGGTTGATGATCTTTTGACCCTGTGTCTGCACAACTATGAGACTGTTCGAGTGTGAGTACTTTTGTGTCCATCTGTGGTTAAAATATGCATGTCAATGGTTATATTTCTTAAACTTTGGAAAGGACTAAACATCTCCTAAAATGTTGTCTGTAAAATTCTCTTCCGGGCTTTTACCCTTCTTTCAATACATTAATGACCTGGCTTTGCTTTAAACTCTGGTGTTATTCAGGCTTGCTGGAAAGTCTTTGCTGAAACTGTTAAAGAGATGGCCCCCCTTGCTTTCAAAGTGTGTTCTGTCCCTTACTGAGAACTTGCGAAATCCGGATGTACCAGAGCATGTAGTCCTTGGTTCTTGTGCCATTCTCTCTTCACAAAGTGTTCTCAAGCATTTGACGACGGTAGTCATTTAGTGTTAGTTGTTCCTTGCTCTATTTCGAATGCAAAAACTAATGTTTGTTCTGCTACTCCAGGATCCAAAATCATTTTCCTCTTTTCTTCTTGGTGTTCTTTCAAGGTAACCTTTTTACATTTCTAAGATAAATAACATATATTTCTTGCTAAGGACATATATGCGTGTAAAATTGATATTAAAATTTGTTTTTAATCTTCTGTAGTTCTCATCATGAATCTATGAAATCCCAAAAAGCAATCATTGAGGTAAAGGTCCAGTCTTTGTTATTAGGGTGAAGGCCTTCTTTTTCCTTCAGTTCCTGGCTAATTTTTTTATGCTTGCAGCTTTTTGTCAAATATAACATTCACTTTGCGGGACTGTCTAGAAATATACTTCGCTCATTGGAAAGCCGTGTTGACGGGTCTACTTCCGGAGATCTTGTATCTCAGATCGGCTCCATGAGTTTTGATTCTTCTAGCTTGCATTGGCGGTATATCTATCCTACCATTGATCTATTTTTTCCATTGGAAAAGCATTTATGTAGACATAGTTAGACTTTTAGCTCCCGAACTCTCAGTTCATAATTTGGAAGGTATGGAGACATAATGTTTTTTTACTTATTCCAGGTACAACTTGATGGCTAACAGAGTGCTCCTTCTGCTAGCTATGTCCTCTAGGATTGACCCAAGTTTCTCCTTCAAAATTCTTGATGAAACTGCTGGTACAGATTTTAGTTGGTGGAATATATTGGAAGGCTTTTTCTTCATATTATTTGAGTTTCTCCTTCCTAACTAAGATTATGGTGGTATTTACAGGCCACTTCCTCAGAAACTTGAAAAGTCAACTTCCTCAGACAAGAATACTAGCAATTTCAGCTTTAAACACGCTACTTAAAGAGTCACCGCAGAAGATGCAAGGAAAGGATCAACCTTCTGTGTCTTCACAAGAAAATGCCAACTCATCCCTTGATTTAGCATTGAGCCAAATTTTTCAAGAAGAAGGATTCTTCAGGGAGACTTTTGAAAGTCTTTCGCATATCCATATTACTGACACTGATAGTTCCTCTAGAAATCATGGAAGTTCATCCTTCCAGAGCATGGCGGACAAGTCAATCACTCGTTTCTTTTTCGAATTTTCGGCTTCATGGCCAAAAACTCCTAGTTGGATATCTTTGTTAGGAAGTGATATATTCGACCCAAGTTTTGCTCGTATCTTCAAGCGATTAGCACAAGAATGTGGAGTGCCTGTGTTGATGGCACTAAAAAGTCCCTTAGAGGAGTTTTGTAATGCCAAGGAGAGACCAAAACAGTGCGTTGCTGCTGAAGCATTAGCAGGTGTACTGCACTCTGATGTTAATGGTCTTCTTAGTGATTGGGATAGCTGGATAATGGTTCAGTTGCAGAATGTTATTCTTGGCCAATCAGTAGAATCCATACCAGAGTGGGCTGCATGCATACGTTATGCTGTCACAGGGAAAGGGAAACAAGGAACCAAAATTCCTGTCATGAGACAACAAATTTTGGATTGTATAGTGGCACCATTACCACCAAGTGCGACCACCACTGTTGTTGCAAAGCGGTATGCTTTTCTTTCAGCTGCTCTGATAGAACTATCTCCACCAAAGATGCCCATATCAGAAGTGAAGCTGCATATCGTACTTCTTGATGAGTTGATCTGTAATATGTCCCATTCCTCGGCACAAGTAAGATGTCTCACACTCATCTATTGTACTCGACATCTCTGTCCATTTTGTTTTCATGAAAAATTATGCATTTGAGTGTCTTTTGACAAGCTAAAATATGAGTGTTAAAGTAAAAATTCTGAAAACCTGTTTGTTTTGTGTGACAATGAACAGATAAGGGAAGCTATCGGTGTAATTCTTTCAGTATTATGCTCTAACATTCGTCTGCGGATGTCATATCAACAAGAATATCCATCTGAAGAAGGGAGAACAGATGTTGATAGCCGACTAAGGGAAGAAAATTGGTTCAAGCTTATTAGTGCACGAGCATCTGAAGCTGTTACAAACATTCAACAAGCTAGCATATCAGACAGCTTAGACACTTCAGCAGATGTAGATATGGAAAGTGCTCAATCTAACGGCGATTCTCTAGATGATGTTAAATGGATGGAGACGGTACTGGCTCTCTCAAATTTTTTTCGACCCAGTACTTGAGAGACATTTGATACTAATATTTTTTCTTCTTATCCTATCTTTAGCTCTTCCATTTCATTATCTCATCTTTTAAATCGGGGAGGGCTTCGTATCTGCTCGATGTAATTGCAGAATTCCTCTATCCAGTGATATCCTTACAGGTATAACCATTATATTTTTTTAACTTTCTTTCATCTCAATCGCTTTTCCATGACTGGGAATCATGGAAGATTTATTTCCATCTATTGAAGGAAACATCACATAAAGATCTGTCAACATTGGCTAAAGCAACCTTTGAGCTGCTAAAGTGGAGATTTTTCCCAGACTCTCATCTACAGAAAGTTATTGGAGTCATTCTTTCTTCTGCTGATGACTCTAACTGGCGTATAAGATCTTCAACCCTGACATATCTGCGAACTTTTATGTACAGGTATTATCTGTTGATTATATATGTTACATGTAGCAAAGTGACAAGCAAATACGCTTTTTACTAATAAAGATTTTTATTATATAACCTTTTCTACTAGGCATACTTTCATCCTCACTAATGAAGAGAAACAGAAAATCTGGAAAACCGTGGAAAAGCTCCTTGTTGACAGCCAAGTAGAGGCAAGTTCCTAGCTTCGTTTTTTCTCCTCATCAGAATTATGTTGTTGTCCATTAGCGTTGTTTTTGAATAATTCAACCTTGTGATTAATTGCATATGGTAAGATCAAGTGCGTAGTTTTTTCTTTACTCATTGATTTTATCTGGTCTTCAGGTACGAGAACATGCTGCAGCAGTTCTAGCAGGCCTAATGAAAGGAGGAGATGAAGACTTTGCTGCAGATTTTCGTGATAGATCCTATGCAGAGGCAAACTCATTCCAAAAGAGAAGGAACCGGAGGTTTAACTAACCTTCCCTTCCCTTTTCAGCATTTTTGTGTTAACTTTTGTCGCCCATTGTGAAAACGCAATTAACAAAAAAAGAAGCTGTGATTTGCATATATTTTCTTTCATTTTGTTTTAACATGACCTTAGAGTTGCATCGAGTTGTTTCAGGAAATCAAGTTCAACCAAGTGTGTTGCGGAGGTGCACGGAGCAGTTCTTGGTTTGGTAGCTTCAGTTTTGTCTGTTCCATATGACATGCCCAGGTAACATCTCTACGTCAGAAGTGTGTGGCGCAGAGCTTAAGCTTGAACTTGAACTTGAACGTCTATGACTAATCTTAAGTTTTTGTAAATGTTTTCAGCTGGTTGCCGGATCATGTGACATTACTGGCTCGTTTCGCGGGGGAACCTACACCTATAAAATCGACTGTGACAAAAGCAGTGGCTGAGTTCCGACGAACACATGCGGACACATGGAACATCCAGAAAGACTCTTTCACCGAAGATCAGCTTGAGGTAATGAGTTTGAATTTACATTATTTTCCTTGATTTATAAATGCATAAAGAGGAAACTTTCTAGAAATATATTTCACTTATTAAACAAATATAGCGAATGTAAGATTTAAAAACGTACAAGTAAAAAAGCTAACATTATACAGTTATGTCACTAAACTAAAGCATACAGTTTCGTTGTCTATTTATTCCTGGTGATGAAGAAATAATGTGATATTTTGTCTCCCTACAATTGCAGATATTGGCCGATACATCTTCCTCTTCTTCGTACTTTGCTTGATTTGTGTTGGGGAATAGAGTGAGTTTCGTCACAAAGACAGTAATACTACTCCTTGTTTAAGGAACCACATCTTTGTAACTCCACCTTTTATTGATTTTTAGTTTTGTGCCCAATAGATTATAAACAATAACAGGAAAGCTATAAAACCATGGTTTCGGTTTTTTATTTCATAATCATCATTGTGGCATCGCAACTGCTTTGAAGTTATAAGTTATACTTTGTTTTTGAACGATACGCGCGTGCATGGATGGAAAAAAACAAAACCACATGCACCAAAGGCGCGTTTAGCGCGTGAGACTAGAATGCGTGGACTATAACCCTCCGATTTGGGGATTTTTCGCATAAATGGAAAATTAAGAGGACCTGCAGCGCGTGGGTCTGGATTTTTTTAGTTAAACATACGTTTCGGTCTTCTTCCAGTCAATAGCTGAAGAAAGCCCACAATACCCGAAACATCTTTTACCTCATTTTTAATTTTAAAATCAAGATAGACAACAATTATTTCCGATCAACTTTGCCAATAAATAACTGGTAACCTACTAAACAATTTAGAGTATCTATACCAGATGACTACTCCCTTTGTCTTCACAAAAATTGATGTTTTGGATATTTTTTTGTCTCACAAAAATTGATGTTTTGTAAACTTCAAGAAATAATTATTAAAAATATGTAAATTTTTTGAATTTTTATTGGTTTATATTTTCTCTCTACCAAAAAGTAATTATAAATTAATTTATAAATAAAAACTAAATTTTTTCTTAATATGTGTGAAAGTGTCAAAACATCAATATTTGTGAGAAAGAGGAAGTATATTTTTACAAAGAATTCATAAAATAACTATGATCCATGTCCGGATGTCTGCTATACACCTTAAAATTACCTTCCTCGCCTCCCGTCTCCTACAAACATAAGGGCCCCATGCGACAGATAATCAATGATTACCTAGTTTGAATTTTGAACGTTATCTACTCTCACACGTTTCTCATTTATTATTCTAATTCTTTGTAAAAGTTGTGGAAATTACCATATAGTATCAAACATGTTACCGTACAAGTTACATGGCCATGCCCCTAATATACGGTGGCTGCAATAAGATAGAATAATGTATGCAAGTAAAATTACATGTTACATTAAATTATGCCATGTTTCGATAGTGAAGAAGTAATGTGATAATGTACGGTAACATGTTATAGTAAATAATGTATTGTTATTATGTTATAACAGTGTCCTTTTTTGATACTCTAGTTTCATAAGAAGTGAGTTGGTAAAAAAGCTGACGTGGCGAGAGACAAAAAAGGCAATTTAGGATTTTGGCTTTTCACGCAAGAATCATGCCGCCGCCGGCCTCTCTGACTCTAGGGGGAGGTATTCCGGTGTCGGATGAGAGGTTTTCTTCTCAGGGGGATGACGTTTCTCAGGAGGTTGGTGGTCTGCAATTGGTGCAGGACAGGGTGGAAGGGTTAAAGGAAACGAATCTGGAGCAGGGGGTGGGCTTACAATCTAAGCGATCTTATGCCAATGTAGCTCGGAAACATGGTTTCACTAAGCAACCGTTTGATGTAGTGGACATTGATGGTCAACAATGGGTCATCGTTCCAAAGGACGTCTTGCAGGGCTCCAAACCTCTATGGGAGGATTTCCTGCTTGGGAAATTTTTGAGCACTAAAGCTTCTCATGTGGGTAAGATACATATGATTGTAAACAAAATATGGCGTTTGGGAGACACCTCCACTTTGATTGATGTTTTTGAAGTTAATGACACTACTGTGAAGTTTCAGATTAGGAGTGAGTCTCTGAGGAGTAGCGTTTTGAATCGTGGGATGTGGAATATCATGGATATTCCCATGGTCATAACGAAGTGGTCTCCGTATGAAGAGGAGAATCAGCATGCTTTGCAGTCAATACCCCTGTGGGTTACTCTAACTGATGTTCCACCCACCACGTTCACCCATAAGGGTTTACAGTTATTGGCTAGCGTTGTTGGTAAACCAGTACGCCTCCACCCGAAAACTGATGCATGCACAAGTTTTGATGTTGCACAGATTCTGGTCGAAGCGGACTTGACTAAGCCTTTACCAAAGGATCTTGTATTCATGGGAGAGGAAGAGGGAGAGTTTGAGGTCGTCATTAAGTACTCTTATCCTTGGTTGCCACCAAAGTGTGGAGTTTGTGGTAAATGGGGCCATCTCAAGGAGACTTGTCTAGCTCAACCTGCTGTTTCACCAACTAAAAACACTCCTATCCTTGTTTCTGATCAAGAAGCAAGATTGATCCCAACCTCGACCCATGCTAGCAAAACAGGGGAAAATGAACCTCTTCCCTCTGTTGTTACTTCTATTGTGGGGAACATTGCTAGAGGAGAGGAAGAGTGGAAAACACCTAAAACAACTCGAAGCCCGGGTCAGCAGAAGTCTATAGAGAGGAAGTTGTTAGAACCTTCTATTCTATCCAATGCTTTTTCAGCTCTAAGTGATAAGGGGGATACAGAGGAGGTTGTTTTTGATGAAGAAACGATTTCGACTGATGTTGTCGAGGACTCGAGTCCTGTGGAGGATGATACGGGTATGCCCACACAGCAAGAGACACAGTTGGAGACTTCTCAAATCCCTCAACTACGTCCAGTTTTACCTCGTGTTTCAAAGACCACTCATAAAGTTATTTTGAAGCCTACTACTCAACTCCCTAACATCAATCTTAGGGATCAGAGTAAGAGGAACTCTTCAAAGCGTCATTAATGTAGTGCTTCTTTTGGAATGTTCGCGGTTTAAACCGTACTTTAAAACATTCTATCGTAAAGAAGTGGGTGGGTGATCCGAATTTGCGTTTTGGTCATCTGTTGGAGACAATGGTTAAAGAGCGAAAGTCACAGTGGTTGGGTGCAAAGTTATTCAAAGATTGGTCGATTTTGTCTAATTATGAGCATCATGCTCGAGGGCGTATCTGGGTGGTGTGGCGGAGTAATGTGAGATTGACTCCAGTATACAAAACTGGGCAACTTATTACCTGTTCAGTTAAGTTGGAGGAGGAAGGGAATGAATTTTTTTGTTCTTTTGTCTATGCATTCAATTTGATGGAAGAGAGGAAAGCCTTATGGGAGGATTTACGCTGTCATATAGACTCTCCACTAATGAGGGATAAGTCTTGGATTATTTTCGGTGACTTTAATGAGACTTTAGCCATAGAGGAACATTCGCGTAGTGAACTACTGTTCTCTCTCTGATTTGGAGTCTCAAGGCCCCCTGTTTACCTGGTGTAATAAGCGAGAGAATGATCTAATATCCAAAAAGTTAGACCGTGTGTTGGTAAGTGAGGCTTGGCTCGCTGACTTTCCACAGTCATATAATGTTTTCGAAGCAGGTGGGTGTTCGGATCATTCACGCTGTCGAATCAACCTGGTGAGTCAAGGGGTACCTAGGCCACGTCGTAAACCTTTCAAATTTGTAAATGCCTTGGTGGACATGCCTGAGTTTAAGCCATTGGTAGAGGAATTTTGGGGTACTACAGAATCAATCCGCTTGTCTACATCATCTCTTTTCTGGTTTACAAAGAAGCTTAAGGCACTCAAGCCTAAACTTAAAGCTATGGCGAGAAACAGGATTGACCATTTGGTTGTGAAAACGAAGGAAGCATATGCTCATCTTTGTGAAAAGCAGGAATTTAACCTCCTTTATCCCTCTACCACTGCTATGGCGGAAGAG
This sequence comes from Camelina sativa, assembly GCF_000633955.1. Lineage (NCBI taxonomy): Eukaryota > Viridiplantae > Streptophyta > Magnoliopsida > Brassicales > Brassicaceae > Camelina > Camelina sativa. Next base: position 5,556,032 of record NC_025685.1, on the reverse strand, counting down.
AAACAAGCCTATGATAGGTGGAGTTTTGTTGCAGGATTTGAGGAGAAATACTTGAAGCAGAAATCTAAGCTTCACTGGTTGAAAGTTGGAGATCAAAATAATAAAACTTTCCATCGGGCAGTTCAGGTTCGAGCAGCCCAGAATGTGATTCGTGAAATCCAACGGCTGATGAGGCAGGTATCAAGATAGAAGCAGAACGTCATTTTAAGGAGTTTCTCCAGCTTATCCTTTCTGATTATGCGGGGGTTCAGGTTGCAGAATTGCAGGCATTATTGTCGTTTAGGTGTTCCTTGGAAGATAAGCAACGCCTTACAAGACCAGTCTTGGCGGAGGAAATCAAGACGGTGTTGTTTGCAATGCCTTCTGACAAATCTCCAGGCCCTGATGGTTACACCTCTGAGTTTTTTAAGGCGGCTTGGGACATTATTGGGTTGGAGTTTGTACTTGCGGTTCAATCCTTTTTTGATAAAGGATTTCTTCCTAAAGGTGCAAATGCTACAATTCTTGCTCTGATTCCAAAAAAGGTTGAGACACGTGAAATGAAGGATTACCGCCCCATCTCATGCTGTAACATTCTTTATAAGGTCATCTCCAAGATCTTAGCGAACCGTCTGAAGCTTCTCCTTCCAAAGTTCATCTCTGGCAATCAGTCGGCTTTCGTTAAGGACCGTTTATTAATTGAGAATGTCCTACTAGCTACAGAACTAGTCAAGGACTATCATAAAGACTCCATTTCAAGTCGATGTGCCATCAAGTTTGATATATCAAAAGCTTTCGACTCTGTCCAATGGCCTTTCTTGAGAAACGTTTTGACAACCCTCGATTTGCCGCCTGTTTTTGTGCATTGGATAATGCTCTGTGTGACAACGGCTTCCTTCTCAGTCCAGGTAAACAGTGAACTTGTGGGTTTCTTTCAAAGTGAAAGGGGTTTGAGACAAGGATGCTCTCTATCTCCATACCTGTTTGTTATTGTTATGGACGTCCTCTCCAAAATGTTAGATAGCGCAGTCGGACAACAGTTTGGTTATCATCCAAAATGTAAGCAACTTGGTGTTACCCATCTGTGTTTTGCGGATGACCTTATGGTCCTCTCTGATGGTAAGGTTAGGTCCATTGAAGGCATAATCGAGGTGTTTGACAGTTTTGCTAAGCGCTCAGGCTTAAAAATTAGTATGGAGAAGTCTACAGTTTACCTGGGTGGTTTATCTGCATCTGCCAGCCAGGAGATTCAGGACAGTTTTAGCTTAGAGGTTGGCCAACTCCCGGTTCGGTACTTAGGCTTGCCCTTAGTTACAAAACGTCTGTCTCCCTCAGACTGTTCGCCTCTCATTGAGCAAATTAAGAAAAAAAATAGGTTCCTGGACAGCCCGTTTCCTCTCTTTTGCGGGACGTTTAAACTTGATTCAGTCGGTTCTCTGGAGCATATGCAGTTTCTGGTGTTCTGCTTTTCGTCTTCCAAAACAATGTACTCGTGAGATAGATAAACTATGCTCAGCGTTCCTCTGGTCTGGTCCGGATTTAAATCCTCACAAAGCTAAGGTCGCTTGGGAGGACATATGTAAGCCAAAGAAAGAAGGTGGCCTTGGTTTAAGATCTCTGAATGAAATGAATGATGTTTGTTTTCTAAAGTTGATCTGGAGAATATTGTCTTCGGGGGACTCTCTGTGGGTTAAGTGGGTACATAGCTCAATACTCAAGCAGGAGTGTTTTTGGAGCCTCAGAACCACCACTGCAGGCTCCTGGATGTGGAGAAAAATTCTCAAATATCGTCACTCTGCAGCTTCTTTTTGCAGAACTGAAGTGGGAAATGGTTCACAAACATTTTTCTGGTTTGATAACTGGTCAACCATGGGGCGTTTGATTGACATAATGGGGGACAGAGGTTTCAGTGATATGGGAATAAGCAGATCAATGACAGTTGCGGACGCATGGGGTAGACGTGGTCGAAGGAGGCACCGCCTGCAGCACTATGCTCTAATGGAAGCTGAACTATTGGCTAAATTTGAAAGCAGATCCACCAGAGAAGATATGGTTCTTTGGAAAGGGAAAAATGGTCAGTTTCGTCCACGTTTTTCTACCAAGGAAACTTGGAATCAAATCCGCTCCACGGCAACTGAGGTCTCTTGGTACAAATGCGTTTGGTTTGTTCACTCAACCCCAAAGTTCTCCTTCTGTACTTGGCTGGCATTAAGGGATAAGCTCTCCACCGGTGACGGGATGGCACAGTGGTCTCGCGGCGATCTGGGGGAGTGTGTATTCTGTAGTGCTGCAGAACCTAGAGACCATTTGTTCTTCGCCTGTAGCTTCAGCTCGGAGGTATGGGAAAACATTGCACAAGGCATTTTCATGACTCGTTTCTCCACAAGATGGTCTTCGATAATCCCCTCCATTTGCAACTGGAGAGATCGAACAGAGCAGTTCCTCGTATCCTCTGTTTTCCAGGCAACGATCTATACCCTTTGGCATGAGCGTAATGGGAGGAAACATGGCGAAGCCCCCAATCCTCCTTCCCGCCTCATTCAGCATATTGACAAGCATCTACGAAACCAACTTCTAACAATTGGACTCAAGGGAGATCGACGATACGACAATGCTCTTCCTACTTGGCTAGGCACTAGATTTTGACAATTTAAAATGTCTTATTTTTTTTGAAAAGTTCAGCAAAATGATGCACTGGTTGTAAAACAGTTTTTACTTTTTGAAATATAATTTAACATTAATTTTAAAAAAAAAATAACAGTGTCCTATTATTAGTATCAAGCATGTTACCGTACAAGTTACATGGCCATGCCCCTAATATACGATGGCTGCAATAAGACAGAATAAAGTAATAATGTATGCAAGTAAAATTACATGTTACAATAAATTATGTCATGTTTGTGATAATGTAAAATACCATGTTATAGTAAATAATGTATTGTTATTGTGTTATAATAGTGTACTATTATTAGTATACATGGTTTTTGTAACAAGTTATTTCAATTTATATCAGTATCATCATTACGTCCTACCAATGTTGTTCCCTACATAGAATAACCTACTGGTGGGCCACTTTTACTCCCGCCTAAACACCGAGGATTGTTTGGACTTTTCAGCCCCCCCCCCTACCAAGTTTTTCTGCCACAACGTTATTTTCTCTATTTTACGAAATGCCATGGTCATCTACCTAAGTAGCTCAACAATTTATTATGTATAACCATTACTAATAACAAAAAAAAAAACGCTATTCTTGATCTTTTTATACTGTTTTTTCATTACCATATATATGACTATTTTTGTGTCGCTTACAGTTTTTTCTTCCTGCTAAATTTTGTTAAATCATTTTGTGCATTTTTTTTGATCTAATGTTAAATTATATTCAAAGAAAAAATATATTGTTTTACAACTTGTGCAACGGTATTAGAATACAGCTAGCACCATAAAAAAACTTAAGCAACCCCTCCTACATCTGCAGTCGAGCTTGTAACCATTTTTTGAATCATTTTGTGTATTATATGCGAGAGAATTACAAAAACTAGATGAATACCCGCGCTTTATGGTTTACCGTTTTTTAAACAATTTAATTTGCTACTTATTTGTTTTTTATGTAGAGTTTATCTTTGTTTTTTTTAATTGTGATAATCTTGAAAAATATAATTTGACGTTGATTGTTTTAATACTTCACATAGGTTTTCTCATTTTATAATTGAATTATTAGATACATGTTATGCATGAACAACTTTGTCTTGAGAGATTTAAACATTTTACAATTCTTGTCTAAAACTTCAAAAAAATATATTTTAAATGAAAGCTTGATCTAAAGATGCATATTTTGTAACAAAGGGTTTTTTGGCTGTATAAATTTTACATTCATTTTATTTAGATATATTCATATTTAAGCTTCTCAGTTAAATACTATGAAACACTAACATTTCCTATTTATCAAGAATTGTAGATTGGTTAAACTTTTTAATAGATATAATTAAGATAGACATCTTCTTTTCATGTCAGCTCTTCAATTTTTTGAATATAACTCTAGAATTTGGTTTTTAATAAGAATTTTACTCAGTTTTCTTTTTGACAACTTCTAAATATTAAAATAGAAAAACCAACAGTCATGAATTTATTCAACTATCTTCCTCTTTTTCTCAGTATTTTTCTAAACCAACATTCTACAATTTTATTCAAACATCTTCCATTTGATAGTGAGCAAAACTCCAATCTTCTTTATATATAAAAAATTATTTCTTTAGGGACAAATTTTCATAATTTTTTTTACAATATTAATCAATATCTCTATCACTACTGCAACTTTTCAAACTATTGACAAATTTGTAACGCTTAAACAATATGCCAATACATTCATGGTTTACGCTAAGAGAAAGAAGTGGCGCTTTGATTCACTACCGATGCACTTTTGTCTTTTGGTGATGCATCTATTTTTTTGGGACATGTTCTAAGCCTCTCTAAATTTTTTATGTAAGTATTGAAACTGTTTGTGATATATACATTAAAAAAAAATACATGAAAGATGTTTCATATTCCTTTTAAGTTTAGGTCTATTTGCTTTTAATAAAAATAGATAGGTGGCACTCTTTCTACTGTTGGCCATATTTCATAATATAGATTAGCTGTATCTATAAAAAATAGAACAATTAATCTGGATTTTGTAGATCAGCAATTTGGTAAGTCCAGGATTCCAATTCTCACATAAAGAAAATAGCATTCATGTGGAAAACAGATACTGAGACCTGTCTATGTTGCTGTGTACGTAGTTGTGTTTTCTGGTCTCAGTAAAACAAACTGAACCAGCTTCTTCCGCCATGGTGCCTAGCCTTAGTTGCTCCTGTTTGATGTTCATCTGAATCACTCAAGATTCTTTCAAACAACCCTAAAAATTAAAAAATTTAACCTTACATCCGTCCATAAATCTAAATAAAAATAGCATGTTTCCTTAACTTTAACAACGCTGCCAACGTTTTCTAATTTAATTATATGAAAAATCCGGTCGTCCCCTTGCACACTACTTCTCTGAGTATCATCATTTCAAGTCAAAATGCTATTGTTTAGCACAAGAACAAATCTTCAATCTTTCATAATATCATTGTAACATAAACAAAACTTGTAACCTTCTATGTCACTAATAAGAATGTTGATTTTTGTGGGGGGAGGGAAAGCCAAAAAGGAATATATAAGCTTCACTTGTTCGAACAATATTTTTGCACGAACAAGTAAAGCAACATGTTTAACAAGATTCGAGTTTGTGGAAACCACTTTAGAATCAGATTTACATCTTCAAATCTCTCTCCCCAACACTTCGTGTTACTGAGATCATCAGCTTTTAATTAAAGACCCTTTATGCTTCACGCCAGACTCTTCCTCGGATTTATATACCATCTAACCAAAACAACACAATAGAGACATATGCAAATTTCAATAAAGAATGCTCTTCTTGAATGCAACGAAGACACAAAATTCTCTAGCAATTCCCTTTCATGTCCATATCATGGAACAAGAACAAGCCAATACCTGAGAAACTGCAAAGAAACTCAGTAAGTGAACTAACCTTGAGGAGGATCTTCGTGTACAAAGAAACTGGCAGCTACTATCAAATAACAAAGAATGAGCATCAATCCTTTAAAGTAATTCGATGTCCCTTCCTGTGTACATAACAGAGATCATCAGTTATAAGTTTTGGAATTTCCTTGCACAATAAACGATGTTTAGACTTTAGCATTTTATCCACCTGAAGGAAAAAAGCTACTACTATAACGGTGATGAACAGCATCGCCGTCTCAAAAAGCTGGAAGTTAAGGTCCATCTGTTGACCCATCATCCATCCAATCACCACGCAGAATGGGACCTAATCAAGTAGCAACAGAGATTATCGAACAGAACTTGTTGTCCAAATATGATATAATGTTCTTGTAATGTATTAAAGGTGCATACCGCAAACATGGAGATCTGGATCGAGGACCCAATAGCCACTCCCAACGACAGATCCTGTAGAAGAGAGAAAATGTTAAGCTGTGTCTCAAGGAAAAAACTAGTTTGGAATGAAGAGCCTAAAGGTGTTACAGCTCAAGAATGCTTACCAGTTTGTCTTTCATAGCAAACATGATGGCGCCTGCATGTTCAGCTGCGTTCCCGACTATAGGAAGCAAAATGACACTGATAAAAGAAATTGGTATGTTCCACGAGACCGAGGCACCCTGAAAAAACGGTACATTCATATCATGGTATTGTGGTGGTTTTCATGCAAGGCCAAGTTAGTATAAGACCAACGAATGAAGGCCAAATTAACTATATTTTAATTAGTAAATTAATAAGATCTTTATTTCTCATATGATAAAATGATCGTTTGTTACCTCTATGGCATCAACAAGATAGCCAGATAGAAGAGAGACCCAAGCAGTCAAGATTGAGAGCCAAATGATAGCTTCCCACTTGGAGATCTCAGGATCTTCATCTTCGGCAGAAGTCTCTTCGTTCTGATTTGTTTCCTAGAGTTCGCAGCATTTAAACAAGAAGGTAAGTCCAGGTTTAACAGAACTACACAAACCAAATAGTTTTAGGTCTGTTGGTTTATATACGAAAAATGAAAAGTTGTAAAACAGGGGAAATCAGCTCTTGTCAGATGGTTTTATGTGTTTAAAATGGAAATAAATCAAATGTTTGAATAAAGGAGGCAACTAGTGGTGGCACACAACAAACCTCATCAAGAGGACTATAAGAATTAGACTGGCTCTTTAACTGAAAGAAGAGGTAAGCAGCATAAGCTATAAGCATTATGCAACTGCTGAACCTTGACAGGGCTAGCTCCGATGATCCGGCGTGAACCTCACTATGCGTGTAGTGAAGAACAGCAGGGAAGAGTATCCCCATGACAGCCATCAAGAGCAATCCTGAATTCACAGTCGCAGTTCCCTGGATTGCAAAAGAAAAGGGATCAGAAACAAGATAAAGAATTCCAAGAAAAGGAGAATATCATGAAGCGGATAAGGATTCCTACCTTGTCAAAGACTTGGTCTTTTTGGTAAAAGACTAGCCCACCACAAAAGAAGGCGCAGCCAAGTACAAGCAACATGTTAGATAGAATCGAGCCTAGTAACGTCAGCTGAACAACACGTATCATTCCATTTTTCAAAGCGAAAATCGATATGATCAGCTCTGTCACATTCCCGAATGTAGCATTTAGGAGGCCTCCAACTGTGAAATATGTATAACACGTTTAAAAATTATCGCAAAACAACAAAAGGAAAAAGAAAAGGAATTGCCGGTTTTAGAAGAACAAAGTCATACCAGTTGGACCCGTGTAACAAGCCAGTTGCCTGTTTCAAAGAAGCAAAATACTTACACATAAGACTCCCAAACAGAAAGATGATAAGGTAAGCTAAGTGCTACAAGTGTTAGCGGGGCTTACTCTGTGGCATATCCTAGACGTTCAGCCAATGGTGTAATGCCTACTAAGGTCAGCAAGAACACCCACCTCTGAATCACAGCAAGAATCAATTCTTGAGATTCAGCTCTTAGACATGAAATGAAACTACAAGTATTAGTAAATAGTTTACCTTACTATCTATCATGTAGTGTACCAATATGGCTAGAGGACCGAAAGGTAATAATAGATTGAGTTTATTACAAAAAATAACGATCTTGATGCTATTAAGCACGCTGTTCTTTGGGGATTTAGGCGTGTGTTGGGGGAAACTAGTAGAAAGTGATCCTTGCTCCATTAAAGAAGCTTCTTTAGTTTGTGCTGCATCGTCTTCTTGTCTAAA
>NC_025685.1:5510118-5548004 GCF_000633955.1 Camelina sativa | reverse complement strand
CCAAGAAAAGGAGAATATCATGAAGCGGATAAGGATTCCTACCTTGTCAAAGACTTGGTCTTTTTGGTAAAAGACTAGCCCACCACAAAAGAAGGCGCAGCCAAGTACAAGCAACATGTTAGATAGAATCGAGCCTAGTAACGTCAGCTGAACAACACGTATCATTCCATTTTTCAAAGCGAAAATCGATATGATCAGCTCTGTCACATTCCCGAATGTAGCATTTAGGAGGCCTCCAACTGTGAAATATGTATAACACGTTTAAAAATTATCGCAAAACAACAAAAGGAAAAAGAAAAGGAATTGCCGGTTTTAGAAGAACAAAGTCATACCAGTTGGACCCGTGTAACAAGCCAGTTGCCTGTTTCAAAGAAGCAAAATACTTACACATAAGACTCCCAAACAGAAAGATGATAAGGTAAGCTAAGTGCTACAAGTGTTAGCGGGGCTTACTCTGTGGCATATCCTAGACGTTCAGCCAATGGTGTAATGCCTACTAAGGTCAGCAAGAACACCCACCTCTGAATCACAGCAAGAATCAATTCTTGAGATTCAGCTCTTAGACATGAAATGAAACTACAAGTATTAGTAAATAGTTTACCTTACTATCTATCATGTAGTGTACCAATATGGCTAGAGGACCGAAAGGTAATAATAGATTGAGTTTATTACAAAAAATAACGATCTTGATGCTATTAAGCACGCTGTTCTTTGGGGATTTAGGCGTGTGTTGGGGGAAACTAGTAGAAAGTGATCCTTGCTCCATTAAAGAAGCTTCTTTAGTTTGTGCTGCATCGTCTTCTTGTCTAAATAGGCTTTTGTGCTCAAGTTCATTAACCGAACCCATCTGTGACAGTAACAAACATCTATAATCATTAATCCCAAAACAAGCCGAGGAACTCAAGATAAATATCTGATCGAAAGGTATGACTTACTTCAACTTGTGCTTCGATAAGAACTGGCACTTTACAACAACTCATACCCGTGTGCTACCAACACATGGACCAAAGATAAACTACACAGCGTCCGGTTCTGCTGCAACCTGGATACAGGGGAAACTTCTTGAATGAGATCTAAGTCATAACAACTTGTGTTACTTGGCATTAGGGAAACATTCACAAACAGCACGGCATAGCCCTACACAGAACCATACTACTGAAGAAACAACTGCATTAGCCACTCAAGTAAATTTGGAAAAAAAAAAGAAAAAAGAGTGAATCCAAAAACAAAAGTAGCTAAACAAATTGCTACAATACACAGCAAGATGAATGGAGTCAAAACTTAGTCTTTCGATTAAAATCGCTAAACCCTAATCTACATGAATCCAAAAGAAATCGTAGACTTGGTTAGAGAAAGAAAGAAAGACGGCAACTTTATTACCTTGCAGTCAACGAAGAGTCAGAGAAGAAGAAGACGAATCAAACAAGTTGCAGGAACCAAATCGAGCATAACTTAAAAAAGGAAATAAACGACTTTGAGGTTTCTACTACTTCTTTGTTGTTGTGAATCTGGTGGAGACAAGGAACGCAGAGTATATGTATTGTATGATGCACCCGCTTGATTGATATCAAATAATAGAAAACGAGATTTTTGATCTGGATATAGAAGAAGAAGAAGAAGAAGAAGAAGAAGAAGAAGAAGAAGAAGAATCTCTTGTAGATCTCAGATTGTCAGTAGAGAGCGCGAGCGCGAGCGCGAGGAAGTTTCGTTCTTGGTTGAATTTGTTCTTTCATCATAAATTAGTTCAACATCAAACTCCTTTTCTTTTTTCTTTTTTTTTCTTAATACGTTGAAGAAGACAAGTATAACGGCGCCGTTTTGCCCATTTACGACAGTTCTCAAGAGATATAGCCTCTTTGTCCTAACTCCTAATAATATAAAGAGGGGTACAAGAATCTTTTTAGTTTGTTACTTTAGGTTTCGAATTTATGAAACAAAATCACTATTCAGGTGTTGTTGTTTTCATCATATTTATAAAAATATTGTATAGTCATAAAACACAAGGATATTTTGATCAACATTGAAAATAGAAAGTTACAAAGAGAACAAAAAAAAATTGCATTTTAGTATCTCTATTTCGGACCAATTATGTGATGGTCCATGGAGTTGATTATTCTTTCTCACGTTAAGTCGAGATTGGTCATGACCGAGTTTCAACCACTCACTTTTATGCTATACACCTTAAATATCAAAATTATACTACATAGTATATGAGTATTAGGATTATTTTGAGTTTAGATTTTTTAAAATTATGGGATCAAAACAAAATAACGGTGTGAATATAGTTGATTCCCCAAAAAGAAAACAACACAATTTTCAACAATTCTCTCTTCATATTTGATTTCCACACAATTTAAGTTGTTTAAACAAACACACAAGGAAAGAAAGAAAAAACTACTATAAAGGAATGTGAAGAAGTGGAGATACAACAACCCCCATTTTATTTAGAAGGGTCAACCAATTTACTCTTATTAACCGATTTGTAGACTTGTAGTCATCAATTCAGTGATAACAACATTATCAAATACGTTTTACTTTAAATAATTAATACTTGAATTTTTGTAGATTGATTACTTTTCTTTCTGCAATTATACCAAAAGATAAAAGACATCGCACTACCAAAAAAAATAAAAAAATAAGAAATCTCTGGGCTATAATTAGGTTTGTGGGCCGTAAGGTGACTGTGCTCAATGTGTACCCAATATAATGAGGCTCACTAGCAGCTAGCCCAATTCCTCCTAAAGAAAAAATTATGCTATCCTTTCTAATTAATTATAGGTTTCTCAGCAGAATCATTTGAAGAGAGGTTGACAAGTACTTTTCAGTTAAGCACATGGCCGCAGGGGCGGATCTACAGCCAAAGGGGTGGGGCACATGGCCCACACTCCTTTTTAATAATTATTCAGTTAGGTTTTACTCTAATGTATCTGATAGCTCATTTGAAGAGGAATGCCTTATATTGAGTCTCATGACAGAGGTTCAAATCCCCTCATATGCATTTATTTTTCATTTTATTGTTTATCCTTAATGTTTTGCCTTCCTGTGCCCCACATTTTTTATCCTGGATCCTCCACTGTCTTAGCGTGAACAGAAAATTCATATACATGTAAAAGCTAAATCTAATACAGACATAGTTGCAAAAGCTACTAATCAGAAAAGACATAGTCGCAAAAGCTCATAATCCATTAACGAAAAATGTGAAGATTTATGCTGTTTTTTGTTTTGTTTTACGTGATATTCTATTTAATTAAAATAGTGTCTACATAGAAAGGGAAAAATAAAAAAAAAAGATTGAAACGCTAATTACACGAGAAACTTACGAACCAAATGAAAATTTCTATTTTATATGTTCCATGCGAAACTATCTATTTTAAATCTTAATAAGTCGCTTCGGGTAATTATTACCTAAAAAAAGTAGGTTAGAACAATATCCAATTTGCTTGGGAATATGATCAAGATCAACATATAGCACCAAGGGCGGATGTAGGTGTAATGGAGGTGGGGCAAGTGCCTTATACTCATTCTTAATAATTCTTCAATTTTATCTATTGTGTATAACATATCTTAGCACATTTGGTTAAAAGTGCCACATACTATGTCAAAAGAGGAGGGTTCAATGTCTCTCATCTACAATTTTTTATCACTTTTTATGTTTTGGCTTGTATTAATATTGCTAAAAAAAATTTTGTTAAGGTAAATATTCATCTGTGCCCCATGTTAATTTTCCTCCTGGATCCGCCGCTGAATTGGCCGCCAGGTCGCTTCATACCGACTTGTCGCTCTATTATACTCATCTACGTTGCTGTTTTAATTAATTATTTATCCAATACTCATCTTGTATTATAATCTAGATTGATGATTAGTTTTTTTATAAGCGTACCGTGGCTCCAATCGATGATTTCGAGCAAATATATATATATATATATATAGTGTGATCAGCTAGAGAGAAATAATAAACAGAGCTGAGTTGCTACTTGCTATAGAGCCAAAACAAAATATCCACATATATACAATAAACTATATGTATTTGACAAACAAAAAGAAGCAACAAAGATTTATTATGTTTTGGCACTGGTTGCTTGTGGACCTGTCACCTCTGGTTATATTTTTTTTTTTTTGTGGTGGTGCTTTTTATGATGATAAAGAAATTTTCACTGTTTCCTTATTCTTCTTTTTTTATTTATTTATTATTACTAAGTGGATGCTTTAGAAATTAGATTGCAAGAAAACTAAAATATTAGTAGATGGTAACAATAGAAAAATAATTGGTTACTAATGCATATATATTAAAAAGGGAAATAAGCAAAGAAGAGTTAGAGAGTTTGTGGAACTTGGAGTACACACAAAACATGACTCCCCCACCAAGTTCCCCAACCAAAGCAGTAGTCCCCACATTTAACTACACAATTGATAAAATCACACCATATAATAAACGTTAATTATTGCGAGAGACACTCATTATAAATAACTACCAAAAGGTAAATTTGATTCAATAGACTAATAAAATATTGATTACATGCTTATCAGTCACTAGTAATTAATATCAACCACAGGTCCACCCACAGTCTAGAAGCTTATTTCGAGACACTTATTATATAAACAAAGTCAAATTTTCATTCATCCAATACTAATAATTAAAAAAAATCATCCACGCTTACCTTAGCCTTATTATTACTATCAACCACATTCTAGAAGCTTTTTGGGAGTCATTCATGATAAAAATAACTAACAAAGTTCATTTTCCATGCATTTTTTTTAATGTTACAGGTTAATTTCCATTCATCCAATCCAACATACTAATAAAATAATAACCCCATTTTACATGAAATTGTATCAACCGATATCAATACTAGTATCAAATCAAGCACAATTTACAAGCAATGACAATGTAATCAGTTGTGCTTTTTGTTCGAAGAAATTTGGGAATGATAGTAATATACTTAATATAAAAAAAAGGTTGGACTAATCCACCGTTCCTTTTTGTTAAAAGAGAGTGTGTTTGTTTGTTGTTACCACTGCGCACAAAATCGAATAGTAAAGAGGTTTCGTTGGGTTCGTTGTCTTCTAGAAGACCTAATCCTATCCATCTTGTCCTCACCGCCACGTCCTTCGCAGACACTTTTCTCTCTCTCTCTCTCTCTCTCTCTCTCTCTCTCTCTCTCTCTCTCTCTCTCTNTCTCTCTCTCTCTCTTTTTTTGTTTCTGTACAACAATACGACTACATACGTATAACACTTTGATAGTATTATTTAGTATACGTATAAAACTTTGATAGTCAGCAGATAAAGACAAAAAAAAAAAATGCTTCTAGAAAGGCTTTGATATTTATTAGTCGACAAGTTTACTTTTCTTTCGTCTGATAATCATGTGACGGTACTCTGTTATATTTGTTGGATCTCTTAAATCTCAGCCGTTGATCTTCTCTGCTGGGTACGATTCCTTCTAGAAGAACTTTTGTTTTTGTTTATGTTTTGAAAATCGAATATATTCTGTACCAAGTAGTACTAACTAATATAAATCCTTTAGTGGAGATGACATTATCTTAAAGATCTAAAACGTACTTACCATATTATAAACACTCGCTCTATATATCGACAGATTTAAATTAATGGTTATAAGAGTTGACTGTTCAAAAAATGTATCCTCTAATAATTTTATAATGATCTCTTTTAAATCATAGTAGTATAAAACATGTAAAATCGAACAAAATAAATGACAGATGGATGACATGTCATCAGTTGAATCTTTTTATAAAGCGAGCCGATTACAAAAATAAAAATAATAAAAAAGTAAAGCCGAGCCGGGTGAAGGGGGTTCTAGAAGGCGAATCTTATTATGAACTGGATGACACGTCATCATCAATCCCTTCCATTAGAATTTTCATAAAACTGGTGACTGCCACTCCCCACGGGTTTTACCTTTCTTTTTTCCTTAATTTTCGCTCTTTTTTTTTTTTTTTTTTACCTTAAAAAAAATATTTTCAATTGTAACTTGCATTATATTATATAGTCTATGATATTCAAAATGTCGGTAGAATGCTAAAATGTGTAATCTATCAAATTAATCACGACTTTTCCTAGCTCACTATTAGATATTTTAATTTAATTAATTTTGAAAAATGCTGACAGAAAAAAAAAACAGAATTAGTAGTAGAAGAAGAATTATAGATATTTATGTTGTTGACAAAAAAAAAATGATAGATATTATTTCCTTTACATAATTAATAATGGATAAAAATGAACAGACACGGTTTGTAAAACCAATCCAATAATTAAATAATACACGGTTCCGAAATAAATAACAACGATTTTTTTTTTTTGGAAATTTGGAGGTCTCTTTATATAAAGCCTTTCTCAATTCCTCTCTCTCTACTTTGTGGATCATTCAACTTCTCTCCTACGAACCTTTCTCTCTGCTTCTCTTCCTTAATTTTAATTACTCTCTTCCGAATTTGCCCCTACGGTTTTTTTTTCTCTAATTTGCTTTAAAAATGGCCGGGACCCTAGTTTACTCCGCCGGGTGTTTCTCACCGGCAAATTCCCTTCTTCCTCAACAACAACAACACAAGACGACCAGATCATCATTTAACGGAACCGCAAGGTTTCCCAACGGAGCTCGGTCTTCGTTTAGGGTTTCATCAGCTCAGACGCTTAACGCCGAGCCAGCTATGACGGAATCCGTTCGTCGGCGAGTTTCGAGCCTCTACGAATTACTGAAAGTGAACGAATCGGCTTCGCTGACGGAGATCAAGACGGCGTACCGGAGTTTGGCTAAAGTTTACCATCCGGACGCGTCGGAATCGGACGGTCGAGATTTCATGGAGATCCACAAAGCTTACGCGACACTAGCGGATCCGACGACCAGAGCGATCTACGATTCGACGTTGCTCAGAGCACCACGTAGACGGGTACACGCTGGAGCGATGGGTCGGTCGGGTCGGGTTTACGCTACGACCCGGAGATGGGAGACGGATCAGTGTTGGTAGTTTTAGTTTTGATTTCGGGTTTTGCAGCAGCGAAAAGGCACTTTTTGACTTGTTTTTTTTCCCCTTTTTTATCACATTTTTTTTTTCCTTGTTGGAAAATTAAGAGTGGGGGAAAATTAAGTTGTTTTTTTTTTTAATCCGCCATTTCTGTGTGTTTTTTTTTTTTTTTTTTAACTTAAGAAGTTAACAATGTATAAAACAAGAGATTATGAATAGAGAGACTGTGACATGTATATTATCAATCTTTTACTCTACTTTTTTCAAGGATACACAAAGCAATTAGACCAAAGTAAGACATCATTTTATTCTGATGTTGAAATATAATTCCGAAAATAATTTTCTCGTGACATTTATTGGAAAGACCCTTACAGTTTTCTGAGATTCTGGCACTGTTTGTTTTAGTAAAGCAAGTAATGATTTTTCTCTTTAATTTATTTTGTGTAGACAAACTTTTTGTTCACCATAACTTACAACAGTTTACTAGTTTCCGTTTCATAATAATATAACATGTTTAGAAAAATATATATTATTTTTCTGTAGAAGTTTAGAGAAATATTTTTGTTTCATAATATAGGATGTTTCCAATTTTTTATGCAATTTTTTGATAAATTTTATATTTTCTATTATGCAGTCTTTTTATATAATTGGTTAAATTTTTTAAACATAACTATATTTTAATATACATGATTTAACCAAAACATCATATATTTTTGAAACCTAAGGAATACTAATCATAATAATGATAAAACACTGTTTGTTAGATATTTTATAAAATTTGTTTCTCTTACCAAAAAACAGTACCATTAACCCCGTGGGTGACAAAAGACGACAATACGATATAATTAGTGGACAAACAACCTGTAACCAAATACATTTTTAAAAAGTTACATCTTTAATAATCCAAACATTGATTTGGCTTTTACATACGATCTTCTTGTGAAGAAGAATCAACAGTATACGTAATAATATGAAACAAGCAGATTTTACATTTTCAAAAGAAAGATGGAAAAAGAAATACAAAAATTCAAACCAAAACTGAAAGAAAAAAAATCAGAATCTAACAAGCGTAGAGAAGAGATACAAAGAAGAGTAGTGATTGTTGTTGTTTTCCTATGTTTTATATAAGCAATGAACAAGAAAGAGAGAAAGAGCTAGAGAGATATCATTTGCAGCCCATAAGCATGGAGTTGATGACGTGCATTATCAGTCTGATGGCTGAGACATCGCTGCCCGGTGCGTTTCGGTGATGGTGCAGAATCTGATATACCTGTTCGAAGATCGGGCGAGCGTGTACCGCAATCATCTGATCTGATGGGTTTATGGCTGCCACCACATCAGTCATCCAAGCAAGCTTACGAGATGTGTCCTTGCTGATGTCGCAGGCCAGCTGCTGCAGCAGTGAAAGAAGAACGCCTTGGCTCAGCGGAAGCGGATTCATCGCCAGTAGTCCACGAAGATCCACCTGTATTGGCACAATGGGATCTTATGTAAAACTGATGGTTATGTGATCTTATGATGAGCGAAATCCAAACAAAAGTTTCACCTGTGAGCAAAGCCATGATACTATAGAGACATCGCTTCTCTGTAGTGCCGAAGTGAAAGATTCTTCAAACTTACGTTCAGATATCAACCTTGAAAGTTCTGCTGTTGGGTCCATAGGTGCTTCAACCTGAAAGGACATATGTTGCGATAGTCAAAACTCAGAAGAAATTACATCAAATTAGGATTCGGATAAGAACCAGAAATGGTTCTCTCTTTATTCAGTCTCTGAGTCAATTACAAAAGATATCAGAGAATAAACTGAAGCCAAGAACCAAGATAAAACCCTAGGGTGAGCACCCTAGACTCTCCAAAGCCAAAACCAGGATCATAGACATGCTCAATTCTTCTGCCTAAACTTCCTTTTTAGATGTTAGTTCTCTTCTCTAACTAACCCACTCAACTATGATTACTGACAGCTAAAAGCCACCAAGAGCAACTACAATGCTCATGCACTAGACCAACACAAGATATATGGTTAGTAATTAGTTCCAGAGATGTGCAAACCTTTTCAAGAAGTCCACCCAAATGTCCGCCACTTAGTTGAGTAATCAAGGGATTTGACCCACCAGAATTTGCTCCAGCAGCTGCGAGAGCTAAGAGATTCCTTTGGCTCTCAGCTAATTCACGGCTTAAGGCTTGAGCAACTGATGATGCAGAAGTAATTGTTTCCTGTAGAACAAGTAGTAGCTTTAGAAAGAAGAAAGAAAACTGGATTTAACAAACCATAACAATGCCGTACGAAGAATGACTTTCCATCATACCCTTAAAGTATGAGCAAGCTGGGAGTGTCCAGAGTCAAGCCGTTGCTGGGCTGCATTTGTATGCTCAGCAATCCCTTTCTGGAAAGCTGAGTCTACTTGCTCAAACATGGTCTTGCATGACCTCTCAAAAGAAGGTATGACTGAGGACTCTAGACCCGACCTAAGAGCTTCCTGAAGTTTACAAATGGCAAAGCATCAACGATGAATTCCCTTTCCGTCAATCTATGATGCAGTTGAGACTTCTAGACAGTTCTATTAAGTATCGTAAAACGATAGCAGAGTCGATTAGATTAAGGATAGGTGAAACTCGATATTACCTGGAGGGCTTGCCTGCCAGAGGTCTGAAATTGGGCTTGAATTTGCCTAGCTATGGTTGCTTCAAGCTTTAAATTAACAGATTTGTCAAGCTGATTAACTGCTTTGTCACCAAGTCCTCTCTGTATAAAAGAGAAAAATGTTTTTTTACAACAATGAACCTTTTACGAATTAGCTCCACATTTTTAGAAAAAAACTAACCTGGAAGGACTCTGTGATTGCAGAAGATACAGTTTTTTCAATAACTGGTGTCACTGAACGTGCTAGGGCTGGACCAATTGCAGCCAATTCCTTCTTTATCGTTTTCTCAAACATGGTATTTAACTCCTTGCTCATGAAGTTCGTCGTTGCACTCACNAGGAAGAATTGATTTGAAGTCAACAAATAAAATAAAAATAAAATTACCAAGGTACGTCTTAAGATGAAGAGCAATAACTTATCATCGATACATGCCAGTTACGAATCAAACCTGATTTTCGTTTTAAAACGAATGTAACAAAGGAACTCTTATGGGCCAAATCAAGGTAACACCAAATTTTATAGCGTATCAGTGAAATGATGCAAGAGTATCAAAACAGATATTGCTAAGAAATAGAGTACTAATTAGTTTCAAGATCAATATGTCACCTGATTCATTGTTTCTTGCATAGCTAGGAACTGAGGAAGTGAATCTGTCATGGGATGACTTGAGCTCTCACGTTGCTCATTGAAGGATTCAGCAAGATTTGAGGATGTAGATGACAGACCGGGACCTTGTGAAGTTTTGGCCTTCTGCTTCTTCCCTTTGCTATTTGTAGCTGACGACTGTGGAAGCCCACTGGATGAACCCGACTCAGGAAGCTTTGGAGACCCACCTCTCGAGTCAAGACCACTTTCATCTCCAGCTTGTAAAGGTTGTCCATAAGCCTTAGATTCCCCTGGAATGAAAGTCCCCTCTGTACTAGGATAACAGTCTCTTTCCATCTGGGTGCTGAGATTTGAAGCCTGTGAGCAGAAGACTTTTTCTAAATTTTCTGAAATGCGATTCGCAGTTTCTTCATGATTATTGCTTTCACCATTCTGTGTCGACCTTGCTTCACTTACTTCTTTCACCTCAACTTCTGCGCCTCTTGCATCATTATTCACGTCCTGAATATTTGTATCTCTATCTCTCTTGTCTTCAGTAGTGGTGGAGGCTTCAGCGGACGAAACGCCCATCAATATCTCTGAAGGAGTTACAAGATGAGTGGGGTGTTTGAAAAAAGCTGATGGGCTTCGCATCCCAGACACATCATCATCAGGCTTAACATTTGAGTCCTTGCTTCTTGAGTTTTCTTCTACGGATGACACATCCATATTTCTTTCTCCAACAGCATCCATTTGCCTATCAACAGAATAGTCAGCAGAAGGTGCTCTGCCACCAAGCTCATGATGAGGTATAACTGGCTCAACAGCATCTACAGGAGTGTTGTAGCCAGAAAGTTTTCTTGATAGTCTGGGACTTACAGGAAGTTGGGGTGACATAGCATACGCAGAACCTGCACCACTTGTCTCAGATGGCAGGCCAGAAGTTTTAGGTTCACCGTTGGGTGGAACAATTGCTTGTGCTGTGGCTTCTGATGATGGAAAACTCAACTTATTAGCACTTTCCGATCTATTCACTATAATAGAAGGTTTTGGCACTGAATTAACTGATTGTAATTTGGTAGGTTTCAGTCCAGATGGTTCAAACATACTTTCAACAAGATTTGCTTCCCGTGACACACTAGAATCTGACTTCTCAAAACCCACATTCTCTGTAGGAGGTGGCAAGCACAAGCTTAAGTCTAATGTATACTGCTGGATTGCTAGAGTCTGAACACAATAAACCTTAACAATAGGCTCTTCTGGAGGATCATTTGTTCCAATAAAACTCAATATGGGCATAGTGACTGTAAATTCTGACAGGTAATCCATCCGCGAATCAACTGGAGAAGAACCATAGTCCAAATGCACAGCATATAAGGCGTTCCTTTTTGCGTTTGCAAGTAAAAGCAATCCTGCTTCAGATAATGCTATGACTTGGTTAAAAAATGCCTCTTCAGCTCGTGGCTCAGTTGAACTTTTCAAGTCAAGTGTCTGGGTACACCTCCATGATTCAGCATCAGCTGGTAGAAGCCACCCTTCTTCCCCAGCAGAGACCCATATTTTCATTTCTCGATTTAGAGGTCCCTGTGAGAAGAACATTGCCAACACTGTCAGAGTCAGTAACTTAGCAGAAAGGAAAGCTACAATTATAAAATGTAAACCCAACACAGCAAGGCCAAATAAAATTAGATAGAGCTGAGAAATGTAACTAATATTAAATCAAGAAAATTACCCCTGTGATAAGTATGATGTGATCAGGTCTCTCAGGAGATGTAACGAACGTCGCTGAACTGACTGGATGTCCATCATGAGGCCTCAAAACTACAAGCGGTTGTGCTTTACGATCTTGCCATATCTTAATCTGTAGGTAAGTTATAAGGAAGGAGTGAGACTCACGCACACAAAAATACTATTTGTTGCAAAATGTGTCCTGGTTGAAAAGAGATGATATACAGTGCAAGTCTGAGATGAAACTTAGCAAATCTTCAAAAATTCAAAACGTGTTAGAATAGTTTTTGAATATCAAATGCGCTACCAGGACCAAAATAAGAAGGCTGACTAGTTCTAATTACGAAAATGTAATGATTACATCAAGTTTGCAACGTAATCAGTTTAAACTCGGTTCTTTGAATTGGGTCATTTTCCGAAAGGTTTAAAGAAAGGGGATGATTAAAATTGGAAGAACTGAGTGTAGCAAAATGATACAAAGAAACACAAACCGTGCCATCAACAGAAGAAGAAACCAGGCGCGTGGTCATCCATTGGCACATTGACAAATCTGTAACTTCCCCATCATGCTTGCCAACAATCTGAACACCATCAATCAGCTTATCAAGGGGACACTGGAGAGGTGCCTCAGCAGAGAATACTTCACCTCTGCCAACTTTGGTAGTATCAATACGAAGCACATGTTTACCAATAGAAACTACCAAAATTTCCTGGAAAAAATAGATTTCACGCAATCAGAAGTATAGTCACAATAGAGCGTAACTTTGAAAACGTCAAGTACAAAGAAGCAAACTATGCAACTTCCCATGAAAAGTTATCAAATACCTGTTTGTGGCAGTGCCAACAAACACGTGGATGTTTGGTGTCTTGCTCTCCTAGTATCTGAAGAGCACAAACTATCTTCCCAGTTATCTGGGGTTGATCATCTCCCTCAGATCCTTCAGAGATTTTCCACACGAAAACTTTTCCGTCTAGACTAACACTGTTTAGAAGAAACAGAAAAGTACAGGTATAAACCACAAAGTAGAAGAAACTAGCCAAACAAACTCTAATATCCAAAGAAGAACTGAATGAGCGCTCTAGTTCCATAGCTATATATAAATAGTAAAGCCGAATTAGACAACAGTCCCAGAACATTACCTGGCCAACATATGAACATCCTCGGCAAAGAAAGCCATGTCCGTCACTCTCTGGACATAAAAACGTAGTTAGAACCAGATGGTAACTATGATGATGGCGAAGAAGGCCGATTAAACCAGACGGGTAATTCAATAAGTAATTCACAAATTGAAATAAGTATAAGTAAATGAACCTGAGAATGGCCCCGGAACAGAGACCTTAATGCAGTGTTTATATTGAGAACCCTAATGTTTCCTCCTTTCAAGCCGTAGCATATATAGTCCTTATTCACGGCGATTTGCCGGCCCACTACGAGCTGAGGATCTGAGCCGTATTTGGTAATCGGAGTCACCTCGAGCTGCGGCTGAATCTCCCCTTGTAATCTCACATCCACATCGTAGACCGCGTGTTCACCAATCAATCGCCTTCCTTTTGGAAGCTTACAGCTCGGGATACGAATAGGACCCGAACCACCACCGGGAAAAGACCGAGCGATCTCGTTGTGATTCACTACCGGAAGCTGATGCGAAGGGTCTTGGTTAGGCACGGCGCCTCCGTTGTTGTTATTGTTGAGGAGAGCGAGGATGTGGGAACCGGGATTGTGATTGGAACGGGGAGACTGGAGATTGAGAGGTGGCGTGGGATAAGAAAGCGTTCTCTGTGGATGCAAATTAGTCGCGGAGGAAGAGGAAGACACATCTTGAGTGACCGGCGATGGTTGAGCGGAGATAGGAGGCGGAGCGTAGTGCTGCTGATCGTACTGGTTGTGAAGAAAAGGACCTGTGGGCGGAGGATAAGAAGCCGGCGGGGCCGGATAAGGATTGGATGAAGGTTTGAAGAGAGTACCAAGATCAAAAGGAGGAGGAGGAGGAGGAGGAGGATTGGTATTACCAGGTGAAGACGCCATGGATTTGATGCAGATTTTTAAGATCGCCGAAGCTAGGGTTTGTGAAATCGGATCAATAGAGAGGTTTGTATTTTGATTGAAAATACTCAGCTCCCTTGAAAAGATTCCACAAAAAGAAGACTCGGCGGATCTGAAAGTCACATAAACAAAAAAGAGAGAGAGAGAGAGAGCAAAGCAATAGAGAGATAGACGATGATGACTTGAAAGTGAGAACAGGTAGAGAACTTTTGGAGACTTGTACTTTTTTTTCCTTTTCTTTAATGTAAAATTAATTGGGGGGCATGATCCAGATCACAAAAAGTTATGGGGTGATAATCGTGTATATAATTAAAATATGAGGATGCTTCTGTTAGTAATCGATTCAGATTTTACTTGTTTGGGCCGCGTCATTCCCATTACAGGCCCCAATATATATTTCTGGAGATTCACTTGTTCAAAGATTCATCATGGAAACGAAAGAGAGAAGAAGAGGATAAGGATTCTGATTCATGGTCAGCTCCTTTATCTCCAAAAGTAAATGGAAACTGAACCCAAAAGCAAAATATCGATCTTGCTATATGCAATTGCTCAATTTCTCTGTTTACTGTCGACCAAGACTACCATAATGTATATTATCCATGTAACATTGTCTTTAAAATCACGTTCTTTAGAAAAAAATCTATATAGACGTAGAAACCAGATTTTACATTTAAAAGGAAATTCGAACAAAAGACAAAAACCAAAAATGAAAAAAAAAAAAAAAACCTAACAAGAGTAGAGAGATGCAAAGAAGAAAGGTTTCCTATTTTTTTATGCATGTAACTAACGAACAAGAAGAAAGAGAAAGAGTGATGTCATTTGCAGCTCATAAGCATAGAGTTGATCACGTGCATTATAAGTCTGACGGCAGAGATGTCGCTGCCCGGTGCGTTACGCTGGTGGTGCAAAATCTGATAAACCTGTTCAAAGATTGGGCGAGCGTGGACCGCAATCATCTGATCTGATGGGTTTATGGCTGCAACAACATCAGTCATCCAACCTAGCTTACGGGATGTGTCCTTGCTGATGTCACAAGATAGCTGCTGCAGCAGTGAAAGAAGCACGCCTTGGCTCAGTGGAAGCGGATTCATAGCCAGTAGTCCACGAAGATCCACCTGCATTGGTACAATGGAATCTTATGTAAAACTGATGGTTATCGGATCTTATGATGAGCGAAATCCAAACAAAAATTTCACCTGTGAGCAAAGCCATGACACTATAGAGACATCGCTTCTCTGTAGAGCCGAAGTGAAAGATTCTTCGTACTTGCGTTCAGATATCAACCTTGAGAGTTCTGCTGTTGGGTCCATAGGCGCTTCAACCTGAAACAAGCAGTAAGCATATATACTTGTCAAAACTCAAAAGAGACAACACCATTCAATGGGTCAGTAAATTACACCAGAGATGTGCAAACCTTTTCAAGAAGAGCACCTAAAGGTCCATTACTTAGTTGAGTAACCAAGGGATTTGATCCACCAGAACTAGCTCCAGCAGCTGCGAGAGCTAAGCGATTCCTTTGACTCTCGGCTAATTCATGATTTAGGGCTTGAGTAACTGATGATGCAGAACTAATGGTTTCCTGTACAAACGAGCAGCAACTTTAACATGCGGAAAACAAAAAAAGAAGCATTTTGCTACCATAACTGGTGATTAACCAAAAAAAAAAGCTGGAAGGATGATCTTCCAACATACCTTCAGAGTATGAGCAAGCTGGGAGTGTCCAGAGTCGAACCGTTGCTGGGCTGCACTTGTGTGCTCAGCCATCCCTTTCTGGAAGGTTGAGTCTACTTGCACAAACATGGCCTTGCATGCTCTCTCAAAGGACGGTATGACTGAAGATTCCAGACTTGACCTAAGACCTTCCTGAAGTTTTTATAAATGGCAGAAAAGATATGGATATAAGAGATCAACTGATTTTACACTAAACAATGATGCAGCTGATAACTGTATGTAAAGGACTTGTATATACATTTTATAAAGTATCATAAAACTAGGTTAAACTCAAAGTTTTACCTGGAGGGCTTGTCTACCAGACGTCTGAAATTGGGCTTGAATTTGCCTGGCTATGGTTGTTTCAAGCTTTGTAATAACAGATTTATCAAGCTGATTAACTGCTTTGTCACCAATTCCTTTCTGTATAAAAATCAGTTTTCGTTTTCAACAATGAACCTTAAAAATGAATCTTCTCATGAATCAACTCAATATATCTCGTAAATTACTAACCTGAAAGGATTCTGCGATTGCAGAGGAAACAGTTTTTTCAATAACTGGAGTTGCTGCACGTGCTAGGGATGGACCAACGGTAGCAAATTCCTTCTTCACCGTTTTCTCAAACATGGCATTTAACTCCTTGCTCATGAAGTTTGACGTTGCATTCACAATTTGTTGTGCATGGTCACGTAATGCCTTTTCATTCTTAAAAGCCTCCTCTTGAAAGCGGGCCAATAAAGCATCAGCATTTGACTTGCTGGATTTCTCTATCATTCTCCCTATAGCCACTTCAAGTCTTTTACCTTCTTTTACAATAGGGCCAGTGACAGCATTTGATAGTTGTCTCTGCATCTCCTTCTGTGAAACCATTATCTGGAAGGGAAATAATATTTCAGTTCAACAGATAAAACAACAACAACATTACCAAGGTACGTCTTAAGATGAAAAGCAATAACTTATCATTGATAAATGCCAGTTACAAAATCAAATCTGACTTATCGTTTTAAAACGAATCTAACAAAGATAGCAGTTTTGTGTCCAATCAAGGTTAAAACAAGTTAGTAGTGTATCAGTGAAATGATGCAAGAGTATAAAAAATGATATTGTTAAGAATAGGGTACTAATTAGTTTCAAGATCAATATGTCACCTGATTCATCGTTTCTTGCATAGCTAATAACTGAGGAAGCGAATCTGTCATGGGATGACTTAACCTCTCACATTGCTCACTGACGGATTCAGCCAGATCAGCAACATTTGAGGATGACAAACTGGGACCCTGGGAATTTTTGGCCTTCTGCTTCTTCCCTTTGCTATTTGTAGCTACCAACTGTGGAAGCCCACTAGATGAATCCGACTTGGGAAGGTTTGCAGACAAATCTCTTGAGTCAAGAACTCTTTCATCCCCAACTTGTAAAGGCTGTCCATATGCCACAGAGTCCTCTGGAATGACAGTTTCCTCAGTAATAGGATGACGGACTCTTGCTGTGAGATTGGAAGCCTGTGAGCAGAAGATTTGTTCTCTACTTTCTGAAGTGTGATTCGCAGTTTCTTCATGATAGTTGATTTCACCATTCTGCGTAGACCGTGCTTCACTTACTTCTTTGACCTCAACTTCTGTGCCTCTTGCATCATTATTCACGTCCTGAATATCAGCATTTCTATCCCTCTTGTCTTCAGTAGTAACGGAGGCTTCAGTGGATGAAACACCCATCAATATCTCTGAAGGAGTTACGAGATGAATAGGGTGTTTGAAGAAAGCTGATGGGCTTCGAATCCCAGACATATCATCATCAGGTTTAACATTCATGTCTTTGGTTCTAGAGCTTTCGTCGACAGAAGATACATTCAAACTATTTTCTCCAACATCATCATTTTGCCTATCAACAAAACAATCAGAAGGAGTGTGATAGCCAGAAAGTTTACTTGATAGTCTTGGACTTAGAGAATGTTGAGATGAAGGAGCATACGCAGAACCTGCATCACTGGTCTCAGAAGGCAGCCCAGAAGTTTTAGGCTCACCATTGGGGGGAACAATTACTGGTGATGTGGTCTCCGCTGATGCAGAACCCGCTGGAAAATTCAACGTATTAGCACTTTCCGATCTATTCACTAAAATAGATGGTTTAGGCACTGAATTAACTGATGGTAATTTGGTAGGTTTCAGTCCAGATGGTTCAAACATACTTTCAACAAGATTTGCTTCCCGTGACACACTAGAATCTGACTTCTCAAAACCCACATTCTCTGTAGGAGGTGGCAAGCACAAGCATAAGTCTAATGTATACTGCTGGATTGCTAGAGTCTGAACACAATAAACCTTAACAATGGGCTCTTCTGGAAAATCATTTGTCCCAATAAAACTCAATATGGGCATAGTGACTGTAAACTCTGACAGGTAATCCATCCGCGAATCAACAGGAGAATAACCATAGTCCAGATGCACAGCATATAAGGCGTTCCTTTTTGCGTTTGCAAGTAAAAGCAAGCCTGCTTCAGATAATGCTATTACTTGGTTAAAAAATGTCTCTTCAGCCCGTGGCTCAGTTGAACTTTTCAATTCAAGTGTCTGGGTACACCTCCATGATTCAGCATCAGCTGGTAAAAGCCACCCTTCTTCACCAGCAGAGACCCAGATTTTCATTTCTCGATTTAGAGGACCCTGTGAGAAGAACATTGCCAACACTAGCTGAGTTAGCAAATTGGCAGAAAGGAAAGCTACATTTACAAAATGTAAACTTAACACAGCAGGGCCAAGTAACATTATATAGCACTGTAAAAAGTATGTAATATTAATTAAAGAAAACTACCCCCGTGATAAGTATGATGTGATCAGGTCTTTCAGGGGATGTCACAAATGTGGCTGAGCTGACTGGATGTCCATCATGAGGCCTCAAAACTACGAGTGGTTGTGCCTTATTATCTTGCCATATCTTAACCTGTTGGTATAAAGAAGGAGTAAGACTCAAACACAAATATACTAGCTGTTGTAGAATGTGTTCAGGTGGTGAAGACACGATGCAAATGCAAGTCTATGATGAAACTCAAAAAACCTCTTCAACTTAGGATGAGCTATCAGAACCAAAAAGAGGCTGACGATTTTCAATTAATTGAACTTCGGTACCCATTAAGGAGCCAAACAGTTGAAGTTTTAGTTCTTTAAATATATTCAACTAAGGTTATGAATATGAGAAGACGGAAAATGATAAGAACAAACACAAACCGTGCCATCAACAGAAGAAGAAACCAGGCGCGTGGTCATCCATTGGCACATTGACAAATCTGTAACTTCCCCATCATGCTTGCCAACAATCTGAACACCATCAATCAGCTTATCAAGGGGACACTGGAGAGGTGCCTCAGCAGAGAATACTTCACCTCTGCCAACTTTGGTAGTATCAATTCGCAGCACATGTTTACCAATAGAAACTACCAAAATTTCCTGGAAAAAATGTGAATTTTCGCAATCAGAAGTATAGACATAATAGAGCGTAAATTTGAAAAGGTCATGATGTTCAAAGAAGCAATGTATGCATCTTCCCATGACAAGTTATCAAATACCTGTTTGTGGCAATGCCAACAAACACGTGGATGTTTGGTGTCTTGCTCTCCTAGTATTTGAAGAGCACAAACTATCTTTCCAGTTATCTGGGATTGATCATCTCTCTCAGATCCCTCAGAAATTTTCCACGCGAAAACTTTTCCATCTAGACTAACACTGTTTTAAAGTAATAGAAAAGTAGTCGGTATGAAAGCAAATGTAAACCACAAAGTAGAAGAAGCTTATAGTTCCAGAACATTACCTAGCCAAGAGATCAACATCTTCGGCAAAGAAAGCCATGTCCGTCACTCTCTGTACACAAAGACGTAGTTAGAACTGGTTGGAACAAAATAGTTCAATAATTAAAAAAAAAAAATTGCAGAATTGAAAAGCAACCTGAGAATGGCCTCTGAACAAAGACCTCAAAGCACTGTGTATATTAAGAACCCTAATGTTTCCTCCTTTCAATCCATAGCATATGTAGACCTTATTCACGGCGATTTGCCGACCCACTACAAGCTGAGGATCCGACCCGTATTTAGTAATCGGAGTCACCTCCAACTGCGGCTGAATCTCTCCCTGTAATCTCACGTCCACATCGTACACAGCGTGTTCACCAACCAACCGTCTTCCCTTAGGCAGCTTACAGCTGGGAACACGGATAGGACCCGAACCGCCAGGAAAAGACCGAGCGATCTCGTTGTGAGTCACTACCGGAAGCTGATGCGGAGGCTCTTGGTTAGCCACGGCGCCTCCGTTGTTGTTATTGTTGTTGTTAAGGAGAGCGAGGATGTGGGTTCCGGGATTGTGATTAACACGGGGAGATTGGGGATTGAGAGGTGGCGTGGGATAAGACAGCGTTCTCTGCGGAAGCAAGTTAGTCGCGGAGGAAGAGGAAGACACATCCTGTTGCGTCAGAGTCACCGGCGATGGTTGGGCTAAGGTACTCGGCGGCGCGTAGAGTTGCTGATTGTACTGGCTGTGAAGAAAAGGACCCGCCGGTGGAGGATAAGATGACGGCGGCGCCGGATAAGGGTTCGATGAAGTTTTGAAGATAGTACTGAGATCGAACGGAGGAGGATTGTGAGGGTTAGTATTACCGGGTGAAGACGCCATTGATTCAAAGATCGTCGAATCTAGGGTTTGCGATATCGGTATCAGAACAGAGGTGTAATTGGAATGTAGAAAAGAATCCACAAAAAAAAAAAGAAGACTCGGCGGATCTAAGCAAGAAATCGAGAGTCACAAAGAGAGAGAGAGAGAGAGAGGGAAGCGCGAAAAGCAAGAATAGAGAGACGATGATGACTTGAAAGTGAGAACAGCTAGAGAACTTTTGGAGACTTGCTTTTTTGATACTGGGGACGTCAATTCAATGACTAAAAGTTATGGGGTAATAATCGCACTTATAATACAATACGAGGGCGGTTCTGAACAAATTTAGATCTTATATATCGCATAATTAGTTTGGGCCTTGTTTCTATTTATGAAGCCCGAATAACAGTCCACCGAATCATTCGATAACTTCATAACAGTCCACGTCAGCACAAATCATTCTCTTCTGCTGAGTCTTGAGATATTAATTCTGATCTTGTTACCATAACTTGTTGCAATGATTGATGCCTAGTACTTGTTTTGCGTCTTTGGCTTAAGATTTATCTTAGGGAGTACACAAAATCATTAACAGAGAAGCATCTCTATACTTTCACCATGCTCTTATTCAGAAACCTGCAATTGCCAACAAAGATGGACATGGCACCTTTTGAAAACCTGACAAAGCAAGTGGTTACCACTTACCACACTAGGTTCTTGAGGAACTAGACCAAACAATAAACATCAAGATTTTGCTCTCTAATTGTTCAATTTCTCTGTTTTAGTGTCGTTTAGATTCAACTGATGTCTCCAAATTCACCTGTATGGCTGTATAACGTAATGTCACCTTCTTGACAACATCGACTTATATAAGACCATTTGAAAAATTCTACCAAATGAATTCGTTGAACCCTTTCTTCGCTCATAGGCTTATGTACACTCAAGGGACATGATTCTCTAATTATATATGCACCACCGCCCCTTCGTAAGCCTCCAATACTTATATATGACGTATGATGAATTATAAAACTATCCCTTTCTCCAGTAGTTATTATGCAACACCTAGCTGCCATCAACCCTTTTGCTCATTCTTAAACTTCTCTTAGCTTACTACGAATTTTTCACTGAGTCGAGGCATTTGTATAAATGAACACGGGACATATTTCCAAATAATGCCCCACCATCTATTCATTCAGAAGCTCCCCATGGCTATTCGGACTTTTTAGCCAAGTTAAGGCATTTGATAAATCAAGACAAACATATACATATCCTTACCATGCACCGCCACTTATAGACCTCAAATGAGCATATGATAAAAATTTTAGCCGAGCCAAACAAATATTGGGACCAAGTTTGTATCATGCACCACCATCCACCCTTTTTCTATCAATAAGCTTTGACAATATGGACTTTTAACTACAAAGAGGCATTTTTATTGACTTTTGGAACAGAGTATCATGTATCTTTTTCCCATTCATTAGCTCTTGATAGGCTGAGGCAATTGTATAAACTTTTCGGGACCAATTATCATGCATCACCGTGAGTTCCCGTTCATAGGCTCTTGATAAACGTATAATGGGGTTTTAAACCGAGTCGCCACCTTTGTATAGACAGCATGGGACAAAATGTCATGCAACAACATTAATCGCTTATAAGGCGTTATTTTATTCGAGGCACTTGAATTAGACAATCCAGAAGCAAGTTTCACACACCAGACCAGTTCCCGTTCTTAAGTTTAATATGTTTAGCTTTCAATGGGTTTTTCTTACCGATAGCCTTTGTATCATGATGAACCATACGCTTTTCCGTTTATAAGCTTACTATGATTTGCGTACATTGGGGTTGTAACCGAGGCATTTGTATGGACAATCCGGAACCATGTATTGTAGTATCATGCACCACACTCTTTCCCATTCCCAAGCTTATTAAGATTAGCTTCCAACGGGGTTGTACTTTTTTAACCAAGGCATTCTAATAGAGAATCTAGGATCAAGGTATATCATGCACCACACTCTTTCACATCCCCAAGCTTATAAAGATTAGCTTCCAATGGGGTTTAACTTTTGAACCAAGGCATTAAAGTAGAGATTCAGAGACATAAGTATTATGCACCATAGTCTTTTCAGATACTAAGCTTGTCAATATGGACTTTTAACCACAAAAAGGCATTTTTCTAGACATTTGGAACAGAGTATCATGCATCTTTTCCCGTTCATTCGCTCTTGGACGAGCTGAGGCAATTGTGTAAACTTTTCGGGACCAATTATCATGCATCACCATAATTTGCCGTCCATAGCCCTTGTATAGACAATTTGGGACAAAATGCCATGCAACAACATCAACCGATTGGCTTATAATGCGTTATTTTAACCGAGGCACTTTGAATAGACAATCCAGAAGCAGGTTTCACACACCAGACCAGTTCCCGTTCATAAGTTTAATATGTTTCGCTTTCAATGGGTTTTTCTAACCGAGAACATTTGTATCATGAACCAGACGCTTTCCCATTTATAAGCGTATTATGATTTGCTTGCATTGGGGGTTGTAACCGAGGCATTTGTATGGAAAATCCCGAACCAAGTACAATATCATGCACCACACTCTTTCCCATCCCCAAGCTTCTTAAGATTTGTTAACCGAAACAGAGCCTTTTTATAGATACTTGGGACAAAGTCTTACATCTTTTTTCCATTCATTAGTTCTTGTTTTCTTGATGAGCTGAGGCAATTGTATAAACTTTTCTGGGCCAAATATGCATCACCATCTACACTTTCCCATTCTTAAGCTCTTGATGAACTTACATTGCCTGTTTTTAACTGAATTATCGTAACCGATGTATAGACACTATGCAACAATATCCACCGATTGGCTTAGAATGCGCTGTTTTAACCAAGGCACTTAGAATTGACAATCCAGAAGCAAGTAGCACGCACTACACCAGTTCCTGTTCATAAGCTTATTATATGATTAGCTTACAATGGGTTTTTAACAGAGGGCATTTGTATAGGCAATACTCTTTATATCATTGAACCAGACTCTTTTCTATTTTATACGCTTATGATAATTAGCTTACAATGGGGCTGTAAGAGGCATCTGTATTACAATCCGGATCCAGGTATATCATGCACCACACTCTCACATTCCCAAGTCTTTCATTGGTTTTTTTCAATTTATTTTACCTTCTTAACCAATGCATTTGAATATAGAGAATCCGGGACCTAGTATCATGCACCACTCTTTTTCCATTCATGAATGTATTGAAATTAGCTTGCAGTGTGGTTTTTAACCAAGCAATTGTTTGAACAACGAGGGACTAGGACCAAGTACCATGCACCACACTTTGTCCATGTCATAAGCTTACTATGAATAGCTTACAATGGGGTTTTAACCGAGGCATCTGTCTGAACAACACGGGACCAAGTATCATGCACCACAATCTCCTTCCCATTCTCAAACATATTAAGATCAGCTCCAATGGGTTTTCAAGTTCAACCAAGGCATTTGAATAGGGAATCTGGGACCTAATATCATGCATAAAAGCTTAGTGGATTTAGCTTGCAATGTGGTTTTTAACCAAGGAAATTGTTTGAACAATCAGGGACTGGGACCAATTATCATAAATACACAACACTCTTTTCTCAATCATAATCTTATTGTGGTTTTTAACTGAGGCCAGGACAAGTATCATGCACCACAATCTTTTCACATCCCCAAGCTTATAAAGATCATCTTCCAATGGGTTTTTAACTTTTGAACCAAAGCATCAAAGTAGAGAATCAGGGACCTAAGCACCACAGTCTTTTCAGATTGAGCTTACACTTTGATAACTTAGAATGGGGGTTTTTAGAACAGTCGGGACCAACTTTTATGGGAGACAGGGACGAGAAATTTGTATAGATCGATTCCGGACCAAATAGTATGCACCACCACCAATATTTACTTTTCCCGTTTATAACCAAGCCGAAGCTTTTCTTTTCCAAACCCATCTCATCGGACCAATGTATATCATGCACCACACTGCGCCCCAATCATTAGCTTATTGTACATATAAGCCTAGAATGGGTTGTTTATTAACCGAGGCATCTGAGAATATGAGGGACC
Source organism: Camelina sativa (assembly GCF_000633955.1). Taxonomy (NCBI): domain Eukaryota; kingdom Viridiplantae; phylum Streptophyta; class Magnoliopsida; order Brassicales; family Brassicaceae; genus Camelina; species Camelina sativa. The sequence continues at coordinate 5,523,585 of NC_025685.1, read as the reverse complement.
AAATCATATGCACCAACAGACCAATTTTTCCATTCATAACAAAGCCGAAGCTTTTGTTTATACCGATGTGTTTATTGAACAATCTGGGACTTATCGGACCAAGTATCATGCACCCAGTACACTCTGCCCCAATCATAAGCATAAGCTTTAGAATGGGTTATTTTATTAACCGAGGCATCTGAGAATAGAAGGGACCAATTAAACGGGACAAGGAATCACACCCATTCTTTTATTTCCTTACCGAGCCGAGGCATTTGTATATACTGATATGGGTATGAATAGCATGATTCATGAACCCTAAATCGAAAACAACAGAGACGAAACCTACATCAGTTGGCAGCAAAACCAGCTGCTGAAAACAGGAAACTAAAAGAACCCTAGAGATCGCAGCCGCATGAGGATTTGTGGTAGGTCTCTGATGAATGATATAAAAGTTCTCTACACACTATGTATATATATATATAGAGAGAGAGAGAGAGAACTGGATCGATGACAACCACCGCCTAACGCGAAAAAGTGGAAATTTTCCAATTTCACTAATGGGCCTTTGAGGCCCAAAAATATAAAGTCTCTGTCTCGCAGTCAAACTAGGTTAATTAAGGAAGGAGCCAATCAAGAGAGAAAAAACAACCTAAACAGAGGAGGAAAAGGAAAAAAAAAGAAAAAAAAGAGACCGTTGTTGTTGTTATTATTATTGGGTTGGGAATTTTTTTTATTTTGATTAGCTTTAAAAGCAAGAAATAGGCGTAACGTCCACACAGCACAGCACAATTCCAATTCTCTTCTTCTTCTTTCTTTATATCATCTCTATCTCTATCTCTCTTTGCTTTCTCTTTAACCCACTAAATTTATCATCTCTCTCTCTCTCTCTCCACAATTCTCGCCAACTAAACCAACAAACAAAACTCCATCTCTCTTATATAGAAAGAGAGAGAGATTGTTCAAACCTAAATCAAAGACGAATCTCGGAATCTCCGGAGACGAAACTTTATTAAAAAAAAAAACAGAGACGAAACGGAGGAGGATCGAAGATGTGTTGCGGAAGGATATGCATGATGTGCACGTGTTTGGTATTGGTGGTGATCGCGATTGGGTTTGTATTTGGATTCGGCGTTTTCAAGGATGGATTTCACAAGATCCACGACTCTGTTCATCTCCAATGCGATCCCAGATTTGGTTGCGGCGCTCCTCTTGGACGTCGCGGTTACGGTTTCCCAGCTCCGCCTGGTATTAACTAGCTATAGTGTGATCTCATGATTTTGTTTTTGTCGTCTTTGAATTCCAAATCTTGGGTATAATAGCGATTCTTTAGGGTTTTTTTTTTATTAACAACCATTGTTTTGCTTTTTTTATCTTCTTCTTTATTAACTTTCCCCCGAGTTTCTCTTCTCACATGGACTATACTTGTGCGCATTCGTGGAATGTTTCATTAAATTAGATTTTAGTTTCTTGACCTTGTTATTAAAACTTACGATTCAATATTTTTGTCTTTGTTTCGATTCAATTCCACCCAAAAAAAAAAAAAAAAAAACGTAACGTATGTGATTCGTATTCATCATATAACAAAAAGCTTCCGCAGCTTTTAAGCAATAAATTTATTTCAGATAAAGACCACAATTAAAAAGATGCCTAATTAGCCTATAGCATAATAATTCTATCAGAAATAATACACAAGAGAAGAATAAAAGGAAAATAATAAATTTTTTTATTCTTATCTATAAGGAACAGTAAGATTCTCCATGACCAGAAAAGTAAATATTCTCGCTCGGTACGGCTAAACGTCTTCCTAATTTACATAAATAACCCATCTTTACCAATTCTATTATAAAAAAAATGTAAAGTTATATCTCAAATCAGTCGATGACATTATAAACGGTCGGGGCTAAGCAACAAACAAAATAGGTTAATTAATAAACCAGGGGTAGTTCCGGGACTTAGTAGAACACTCTGGGTCAAGTAGCGGGTTCAGGGTAAATTTGGCTTCTCTCTCTCATAAGACAAGAGTAAAACCATAAGTAAAGCAACCTCTCCGGGAGTCACAGAGTCTCTGAGTTTATAAACACAATTGACCAAAACAAGTAAAAAAAGAGGAGACCGAGAAAACCCAAAAAAAAAACCCGACGACGATTACAAAGATGAGGATCACTGTTATGACCGCCGGTGAACAAATCATCTCTCTTGATGTCGATTCTAATGAAACCGTAAGTCTTTTTTTCTTCTGAAAAAACCCTAAACTTTCCTGATTCCTCGGGTTGTAGTTAATCACAATGTACTTGTCAAAATTTGCTCGATGGTGGTTCTTGGAACTTGGGTTTCACTACTTTATTTCACTGATTCGTCCAAGTTTTGTTTTTTTTTTTGTTTTTTCTTTTGTTTATGCTGATCCTTAAAGTTTATTTGTTCTGTAGGTTGAGAATGTTAAAGCCTTGCTCGAAGTTGAGGTAAAGGGTTCCTTCTTCTCAGATCTCTTTTGTCGATTTATGTTTCCTGGAATTGTGTTTGGCTCTTGCTACTGAGAAAAAAACAAAAAATCAAAGATTGAAGCTTGAATTCTGCTGGGGTTTATGGGATTTTTAGAACTTAAGCTAATTTTTTTTTTCTTTTTTGTTGTATCAATGAGCAGTCCAATGTTCCGATTCAGCAGCAGCAGCTGTTGTATAATGGAAACGAGATGGGGAATTCCGATAAATTGAGTGCCTTGGGTGTTAAGGATGATGATTTATTAATGATGATGGTTTCCACCAATTCCTCATCTGGGTACGGTGGATTTTACTACTACCTCTTGCTTCTCTGTTTTGTAATTTTGGATATTGGTGTTTGTGATATATGATCCCTTGTTTTTGTCTCATTTGTTGGCTTTTCTCAGTGGTGCTGCACCAGCAACAGGGAGTGATTTGGGCATGAATCCTGATGGGTCAGCTTTGAACCCTGCAGCCTTTCAACAACACGTTAGGGGTGATTCTAATCTTATGGGACAGCTATTTCAGGTATGAATTGATTGTAACTGGCTTAAAAAGATGACATTCTTCTTTGGCCTTCGTTTATGACACTGTTTCCTTGGCTTTGAATATTGTGAATTGCAGACAGATCCCGAGCTTGCACAAGTGATTTCTGGAAGTGATTTGAATAAGTTACAAGATGTGTTACGTGCACGGCATCGTCAGCGATCTGTTTTACAGCGTCAAAAGGAAGAGGAACTCGTAAGCCTTTTTTCAATATAAATGAGTTTCAGTAATCAGGATTACTAGTTCCGAAAGAGTTGATAGCTTCTCAGTTTTTCTACACATTAAGTTACATCTACCACTATCAAAGAATTCTGCTTATGTATTCCCCACCCTTGCAGGCCCTTCTCTATGCTGATCCTTTTGATGTTGAAGCTCAGAAGAAAATCGAAGCTGCAATTCGACAGGTTAATGGTTCTTACACAAGTTACATGTACCGGACTCTTGTATTACTTTAGTTACAAATAGCTCTTGTGGTTTACTGGATGCAATCCTTCAGTTTGGTTAGGTTCTTGTGTTCTCCTAATTTGTTTGTTATCTTTTCAAGTCATTTCTGAATTTTGGTGCTGTCTTGATACATTTGATCAGAAAGGAATTGATGAGAACTGGGAAGCTGCCCTTGAACATAATCCTGAAGGTTTTGCTCGGGTGGTATGTGTGCTTGCGTTTAGTATGTTTTGAACTACTTAACCTCTTTGTACACAGACATGATTTCTTTTGTTTTTTGCTTCCATCATTTCCTTAGATAATGCTTTATGTGGATATGGAGGTCAATGGCGTACCTTTGAAGGTAGAATTTAGCAACCAGATTATAACCTCTTTTTACCTTGCTATCTATTTTAAAAATTTATCGGTCTCTCAGTGCGCTTAAAGCACTCCGTAGATCATCTTGTTGTTCTGAACCTATATTTTACACCATCTCCAGGCATTTGTTGATAGTGGTGCACAGTCGACAATTATATCCAAGAGTTGTGCTGAGAGATGCGGGTAACTTGCGTTATTTATTTCTTCTGGCACTTCTTTTAATATAACATGATGGAATAACTCACCAGTCTTGTTAAATATACACTTTCAGATTGCTGAGACTAATGGATCAGCGCTATAAAGGTATTGCTCATGGTGTTGGCCAGTCAGAGATATTAGGCCGCATTCATGTTGCTCCAATAAAGGTATTGCTCATGGTATTGTACATCCGATCTTTTTTCTTATAAATGAGTTGCCTTGTTTTTCTGGTTTATTGTTCTTTGCAAAAGACATTGAAATTGCGTAACTTGCAGATTGGGAATAACTTTTACCCATGTTCATTCGTGGTGCTGGACTCACCTAACATGGAATTCCTATTTGGCCTGGATATGCTGCGTAAGCATCAGGTACAGTCTCGATCTTTTGACTTTGGATATTTTGGATCCTGTTTCAACCAAATGCAGCGCTGTTACTGTCTTCGTCTCTTTGTAGTGCACTATAGATTTGAAGGAAAACGTCATGACTGTTGGAGGAGGAGAGGTCTCTGTTCCCTTTTTGCAAGGCTAGTTCTCTATTACCATCTCATTCTTGAAAATTATGAGCCTTTTTATGTTCGTTATCTTTGTTTTCAATTAACCTGGAAAAAAAAACTGTACTTACTTCAGAGAAAGACATCCCTTCCCGATTTCTTGATGAAGAACGTGTTCTTAACGAAGCATCTGGCTCTGGAGCAACGGTAAGAACTTTTACATGCTGTCTTTCTTTATAATTGGTTTTGAGGAAGAACTATATTTCAAAATAATTTTTTGTATCAAAAACTTTTGGTCCAATAGGTTCCCTCTGGGTTTACAGAGAAGAAGAATAACACGGTTGCAAACCCAACGAGTCAACAACCTAAAAGGCAGAACACATCAGAGGTAAAAATCTGTGTTTAAAGTTTTAGTCTCACTTCTTTTGATTCCTCTTTGTCTCCATTAATCATTTCATCATGTAATCCATAGGGACCTGAATTTGAAGCAAAGATTGCAAAGCTTGTGGAGTTAGGCTTCTCCCGCGAAGCAGTGATTCAAGCTCTCAGATTGTTTGAAGGAAACGAAGAACAAGCCGCTGGCTTTCTCTTTGGAGGCTGAGGGTTTAAATTAAACTGGTTCCATATACCAATGGCCAACAAATTGTGATTTAAAGAGACCTTCACATTCTGCTTCTATTCCTCATTATCTTTTTTGTATTTTATAGAACGAAACATAAGGAATGCAAAGACCATGCCATAAGTTATCTCTCCATTGTATGCTGTCGAATAATCAGACTTTAGGGTCTACAAAAATGCAATGCAAGTTTCTTATTTCTTTTAATAAGAGTGTTTGATTTGGTTCCCTTTTAAAATTGATACAGCCTTCCAACGAGTTCAATAGCAACAACAGAATTCAAATAACTTTCATTTAAAGAGCACCATAACATTTTGTTTCTGCAAAATTTCATTACAAAGATTACTCGGACAAAACCAAATTAATGTTCCAAAATTTCGCCATTAAAAATATCTATTCGTTTAATCTAGCAGAGACAGATCTGAGCTTCGAGTAAACTTTCCCTGCTGGAGATCCCATAATAAGACTGCAAAGTGAACTCCTTGCGACTTTAATATTAGTGAAAGCTCCCAAGATATGAATCCTAGTGTCAGCAATCACAATCCTAGTCTTGGTCGAGTTCTCAATAGCAAACTTTGTCTTCCCTCCTTTACCAGACAATCTACCAATGGCCCGAGACAAGTGCTCTCCTTTCAGAGTCTTGACATCCTTAATCTCAAACGACTCAACATACAGCTCGTCCATCCTCAGAAGAGAGATAGCATCAGGGATATCAAAACCAAGCATAAAAGCGTGTACAAAATCAGCAGACTTCTGGAGATTACTGATGTCAGGAGTGTCAGCTCGGGTTTTAAGCTCGACTTTGCGGGCTTTGAGATTCATCCTAATGTCAACCTTCATCTGATCGTAAATGGGTGTGTAGATATCTAACCATGCTTTCTTGAGAGGCGAGTATCTGTTTGGTGGGACTGATATTTTCCTGAATTGGACTTTACCATCAGACATTTCATGAGCTTTCAAAGGCTTGAAGGTTGGTTTAGCCGGTAGCGGCGCCGTTTGTGTTGCTGTCTCAACTTCCATCTGAGTAGACTCTGCCATTTCTTCGATTAGTAACTGTTACCTACAAGCTATGAATAAAACAACATCCATAAGCAACCAAACACACTATCAAAACTTAAATTCATGTGTTTCCTACTAGTTATTAGTTAACAGAGGCCCCAAAAGATTAAGCAGATCTCATAACTCCAGCTACACCATATTGGTTACACCAAAAAAAAAAAAGTAAATTGAACACAACCCATATAGATACATACAACTCGAATGGTTACACTAATATCTGAAATTACAAAAACCTCGAGAAATTTCTGATGCAATTAGATTCAATTGACCTCTTAAGGAGCTTTCAAGAGAAAGAGATTGATCAAGAGCTATGAAAAGATTGAAAATTTCAAGAGTACCTGAAACTTTGATTGGGATCTGATGGCGGGAGGACGAAACAACTGAGAGGAGAGCTGCTGCGACGGATGCAGAGGAAGTTTTCTGTTTTATGATACGAAGGGTTTTTAAAGCTTAGGGTTTTATCCAATGTCGCCGGACTTACACGACTCCGTTTTGGTAAATTCCATTTAAAAAATCTACCGATTGGGTTTGTGAAGCCCATAATAGCTTTCTTTAAATTCGGCCCTTATATAGCCCAGTTAAATTCATTTAGTAATGAGTGATCTAAAGAATATTCTCTAATAACTAGTTCTATATATGTTACCAAAGATAGGTAATTAGAAGATCCAAACTTAGAAGTAATCTATTCATAGTAAACTTCAATCAAACAAAAAACCTTCGGTTTACTTTAGTTCGTTTCACCAAACAAATTCAGGTCAGCAAAAATTTCTCAATTCTATAGAGCACAATTCCAAGTTCTTAAATCTCTTCAACCAAACAATATTCAATAATGAGAATTGTAAACCTGAGGCGGCTAAGCCTGTGGGTTTTTTTATTCAGGCCTCATTTATACCGATAAAGATTTCAAGAAACAACAACATACGAGAAATGTTTAATCAGTCCAGCTCTGTCTCGTTAATCTACGTAGTTGAAATCGCCAATACAACGCAAAACGTAGACGTCACTTGGTCTAAAACCATCTCTTCACATTCCTTAACCATCAAAACCAATAATCCCACTGACGAACAACAGAATCATCATCAACAACAGCAGGTGAAGATAGATCTTTCAGGTTCTTCGTTTTGGGCTAAAAAGGGTCTCAAGAGCCTAGAAGCTAACGGGACAAGGGTTGACGTATACTGGGATTTTCGTCAAGCCAAATTCTCCAACTTCCCTGAACCTTCATCTGGCTTCTACGTCTCCCTCGTATCCCAAAACGCCGTGGTTTTAACGATCGGTGATCTAAAGATGGAAGCTTTGAATAGGACGAAGAAGAAGCCTTCAGCCACAGAAGCTGCCTTGGTCTCTAAGCTAGAACACGTCCACGGGAAACGTGTTTTCTACACGCGCACGGCGTTTGGAGGTGGGGAGTCGCGGCGGGAGAATGAGGTGGTGATCGAGACATCTCTCTCGGGTCCTAATGATCCAGAGATGTGGATCACGGTTGACGGTGTGTCGGCGATTAGGATCATGAATTTGAATTGGAGATTTAGAGGAAACGAGGTTGTGACCGTGAGTGATGGTGTTTCTGTGGAGATCTTTTGGGACGTTCATGATTGGTTGTTCGAAACCTCTGGCTCGTCTAGTGGGTTGTTCGTGTTCAAGCCTAAAGCAGGATTCGAGTCTAGAAGTCTTAGCTATAATGGTGGCTATGTTGATGGAGATGGTGACGGTGATGTTGAGGGTGATGTTAATGATCTGGAGGATGATTCGTCTCCCAAGTATTGTCATGTTCTTTATGCCGTCAAAGTTTGATTTAAGAATTGGTGGAAGAGTCTTTTTTTTTTTTTTTTTTAAATAATATGATTAAGAAGCACCATGTCAACAACTAGAAAGTCCATGTATATGATTTGTTAAAAGTCAATATTAGTTTTGTTAGCTACGTACGTAGTTAACTATTTAGCATGATCCTCCTTTGTATGTTTCCTTAATACTGTCTATCTATTTGTAATGTTTGCATTTCATAGTGTAGTAGTCTAGTAGATCTGTAGATATTCTTGTGATGGTCGTGTGGTCATGTTTTGGTCGGACTCATTTGTAAATTTGTGTTGGCCTATGGTTGAATTTTTGCGAAACAAGTTAAATTTGTACTTTCCTGTCCGAAGTCGGATCACCTAACTAAGGTAATATAACTAATGATAAACATGTTCCCTGTGTATGACTTTTCATATATATATCTGATTTGATATCTGTAATTAGGTTCTATGTAAAAATCACTAGAGAGTAAATCATTAAATAAAATACACATCCCCAAATTCTTATCACCCCGCCGCAAAATGCTAGATGACTCACGCGCACGTTAGCAGCTAGATGAATCACGCGCACGTTAGCAGCTAGATGAATCACGCGCACGTTAGCAGCTAGATGAATCACGCGCACGTTAGCAGCTAGATGAATCACGCGCACGTTAGCAGCTAGATGAATCACGCGCACGTTAGCAGCTAGATGAATCACGCGCACGTTAGCAGCTAGATGAATCACGCGCACGTTAGCAGCTAGATGAATCACGCGCACGTTAGCAGCTAGATGAATCACGCGCACGTTAGCAGCTAGATGAATCACGCGCACGTTAGCAGCTAGATGAATCACGCGCACGTTAGCAGCTAGATGAATCACGCGCACGTTAGCAGCTAGATGAATCACGCGCACGTTAGCAGCTAAGAAACTTCGGATGTTGAAGAAACTAGCTAAGCTAAGGTTTTACCAGGACGACGACGGGTCTGGGCAGATTCCAATTGGGAGATGCTGAAACAAGGCTTTTTTAGGTTATCGTTTGGCATTCAACATCGCGTCTTCTCTATTCCATGGTGAGAGTTAAATTTTTTTACTCTACAAAATCGCCGAAATGAAGGAAAAATTCACTTTTGGTACTTGATTGTTTTGTATATGTTCTGTTGATTCCTCTTCTACTTTTATGGTGACTGTTACTAATTTGGACCCAAGGCATAGTTTTTAATCCATGTATCTGATATTTTGGTAGGGTGAAGAAGAGTCACTCTGTGCCGAGAATCTTGTGTTCTGGAGAGCAGCGGGAATGCTATTCTTCGGGACTGTTTAAGTATGTTCCAAAGAAATCTCGCAAGAAGCCTGTTGTTGATTGTTCTGATAATAAAGGTAGATTGGATCATAGTGTTTTGGGATCTCAACTGAGTGGTAACAACAGTGAAGAGGCTATAGATGGTACCTTTTTGGATCTCAAGGATATAAACGTTGCTGGAAGTTACATGAATGTTGTGTCTAGTGATGACTCTGATGAAGGTATTGTCAATTTGGCCAAGGGTTTAAATGAATGCTAGTAGGTTTTGGCTTCAAACCAAGCGTATTTGAGTCCCTTGTTTCTCTTATCCTTTTGCAGAGTTGGAAGAAAGGAGCTACCAAGTTGGCTCTAGTTGGAATAAAGGATCAACGACCAGACAACACAAACAAGCTTATGATAAAGTCAAAGTAGATATGGAGGAAGCTGAGCAGGCTATGAGTAGCAAAGAAGCCTGCAAAACCACGCAAGAGGCAGAGAACAGCGCCATTCGCTATCTCGGTTTAAGGTTTGCTTGCAACTTTGTTTTTTTTTTTTTTTTTTGTAGCTTCAGTTTTAAAATGTTGCAGAATGGTTTATTTCTCTTCTTCTTCATTCTTGTTAGTGTGTATGATTTCTTATCAACATCTTATTCTGCTTTTCTCCTTGGTACTAGAGCATATTCAGCAGCTGAGCTGAAGAAGAAGCTTATTGGAAAGAAATATCCTCTTGAAATTGTTGACAGAGTGATCAATGATTTTCAGATTCGGTAAGGTTCTTCTTGTTTTCAATGAGGATCCATAGCATCATGTGTTTGTTTTCCTTGATACCTAAGGGACTAGGTTGCTTTTGTTGTACCATTATGCGCTTTACCATTGATAGAAAACTGAGTAAGAAGAAGTCTCTCTTTCAACTTTTTGCTTGTTTTGTTTCAGAGGTTTTATCAATGATAGCTTGTACGCTGAGTCATTTGCTCGATCTAGATGGTCTTCTTTAAGTTGGGGACCAAGGCGGATCAAGCAAGTAAGAATTTCCATTCACATTTTTTTTTTTCGTGAGATAAGAATTTTGTCTGATCTTTCACTACTAAAGACAAGTGAGTATTTTGCGTGTGAATCAGGCATTGTTTAAGAAAGGCATAAGCAATGAAGACTCGGAAACGGCCATAAAGATGGTTTTTGAGAAAGGCCAATGCAAGGAAGGAGATGAAGAAGAAGAAGCAGAACCAAAGCATGGGCTGTCCAAGCAAGCAGTGGATCAGCTTTATGTTCAGGCATCGAAGCGGTGGCTCCAAGGCCGAGACTTGCCTATAGAAACTCGTAAAGCTAGAGTCATCCGGTGGCTTCAATACCGGGGATTTAACTGGGGTGTCGTTGCCCAGCTTCTGCAGCGGTTAGAGTCTACTCGTGAGTCGTGATTCATATTGTTACACATGTATCGTTTTGGCCCCTATGTTTTCTATTTGTAATATTGCCAACAAACTCACTCACTTGTTAAGTTCCACTCGATTAGTCTACCATGCAAAGAGTAAGTTTTATTTGAATTGGTAAATTTTTACGATTCTTTGATTTCTTAACCTTCTATTGATGCGGTGTTTCGTGGTACTTGTGGTGCACAACAATAATACGTTGCAGTGAAAGTTTTGATAGCTATTAAAAAGAGTAGGCCAAGTTTAACCTCTATTCATGCATCAATGTTATTGTGAACCCCACCAAGATCAACACTCACAGAATGATAAACTTTAAAACTAGTCATCATCAGAACTTAAAGTCGTTGCTGCTTAGGAAAAGAAAGCAGTTGAGATTATCTCAGTCTCAGATTAGAGATTTTTACCTTTTTGGATCCTTTCATGGGAAGGAATATCGAAGATGTGTGTAAACCGGGTATATGGATCGTTCTGATTTAGCAAAACCTTAATCAATTAAACGACATGCAATGCACAATTTTTTTCCTTTAAAAACCCCAAAACGGCACGGCGTCTTAGACAGTTAGGCGGCTAATGAGGAAAACGGCGTCGTTTTAGTCGAAATAGAGGTGTTTGTAACCTTCGACGCGAAAGCTATTTTTGTTTTTGGGTTCTTTTGGCTGTAAACAACAACAAAGGTTAAGAAGAAGAGTCTGTAGAGAGAGAGAGTAAGAAATCTGATGGGGAAGAGAAAAGTGCGTCGTTTCGCCGCCATGAATAGCACCGGCCGTCGTGTCAAGCTTGATCTCTTTGCGGAACCCTCTGGTATGCCTCTCATCGTGCTTCTTCGATTCGTTTTCTGCTCTTTTTGTTCGATGAAAGCTATTAGATTGATGGATTTGGGTGGATTCGATCTCGTTTCTTAATTGGAGAAAGCTAGTTAATGCATGAATTAGTGCGTGAAGCTGATTAAGATTGTATTAAGTTTATCATAGATTTTTTTGTTTGTTTAGTATATGTTGTTTTGATATATTTTTGTAGGAGATTTGGGTGGCTCAGATGTGCGTGATGGAGTTGAGCGGGAACAACAAACAGAGCCTAATGAGTTACCCAATTCACCTTCTTCTTCAGGTGGGTTCCATCAGCTATCTTCAAATCAAAACCTGCTATGTAGCCAACGACCGTAAAGTGCTCCACATGTTAATGCTGCAAAAAAAAAATTGGGAAAAATTCTTATTTTTTGTTCCAACACACATGTTATGTTTGTTTGTCCTCTATAAATTCTTCTCAGAGTAGAGAGTAGAGAGTTGTTGTGGTCTTGAGGACATCGTGTGTGACATCTCAAGTTCAGGCCAAGACACAGTGATTTTTTGAATGAGTTTCTCTATTTTGCAGCTTCAAGCTTTTCTGGGGACTTTCTTCTGGACTTAGCTCCCTAGCGGTTTGTATGTCTCTGGCTGTTTTTGGCTTGCTACGCTTAACTGATGGCTTTGTCATTTATTGTGACAGGTCGCTGAAAAATCTTCCTCGATGCTATTCTCGATTATTCTCTACTTTATATTGCTACCTAAAAATATCACATAGCTATTCTTCTATCAGTTCATATACTCAAGTCTAGGTCTGTAGTTAAAAGTAGTACGGCTTCCAAATTTTGACGCTTTCATTTTCTTGTTTTCAGGTCAGAAAACAGAAAACCCTTTGCTTTTACTTGGGCAGTACAGTGATGATGAGGTGGAAGAAGATGCCACTGCAGTTAGTTTCTTAGCCAATAAAAAAGAGCAGGTAACAACAACTAACTTATATATAACAGAGTACCAATGAGTGATGATGTCTTTGTTAGTCTTGATGAGTTTTATCTATACCAGGTTGATGGATTAATTCAAGAAGGAGACAAAGATACAAATGTTGGATCAGGTGCAGACACCACTATGCAGATGGCTGACCAACAGCAGACAGGGGAGGATTCTTCTGCACTTGAGTTTAGAGTTGAAGGAGAAACTGGTTTTGACACAGTGACTAACTCAACAATCTTGGATGGATTAAACAAGCAGACAGTTCCCTCAGTTCAAGCATCTGGCAGCGTGTCTTTGGAGCACCATGCTCCCACAGATGTTACTTCGCAGTGGAAGATGATTTTGCATGAGGAGAGCAATCAGTATTACTACTGGAATACAGAAACTGGGGAAACTTCGTGGGAAATTCCTGCAGTTTTGACTCAAACTGCCAGTGTATATGGGACAGGCTACAATGAGTCTGGGCCCATGGTTACAGATGTGTCCACCTTGATTTCTGGTGTTGAACCAAGCTATTTGCTACCCGTGCAAACTAGTTTCACAGGAACTGACTGTTCGACTTTTCCAACTGTTGCGCCGGATGAGAGAAACAAAAGTGAAGATCTATATGTCAAGAGTTTAAGAACTGATGGTCATCAGGTTGAATGTCGGACAGACTCTGTTATTAATACCCAACTATGTCAGGACGACCTTGCGAGGCCAGAAAATTCAGATCATGTGCATACTAACTTTGATACAGAAACGACTACTGACCTCCCATCTCGCTTGTTGAGTCAAAGCGAAGGCTTACTGGAGAAGCTGAGGTCTCTGAAGAGGTAAGCAATTTTTGTTTGCGTCTTCTTGTGTACATATGTTATATTATTAGGTAAATATGATTATCTCTAATAACTAGATTATCTCTAATAACTAAATATTTATAGGTCGCGTGGCAACTTTCACAGCAATGAGCAGATATCAAAGTACATTCTAGAGGTTGAAGTCAGACATTCTGATGTAAAGGCGCTCATATTGGATTCCTCACCTTTACTTTCTTTTTGGCTTCACACTG